>NC_052572.1:82399861-82506142 GCF_016699485.2 Gallus gallus | reverse complement strand
GGCAGTGGAAGTCAGCATCGCAAGCATCCGTGAGAGCCCTGCAAAAGACTGGTGAGAGTTACCCTGGCGGCCTCCTTTGGCAACCTCAGGTCTCTGTAAGCTCTCAAGCTGTGTCGTAAGTCCTCCCGTGGTGCTGACTCAGCTCTCCCTGTCTTTGGTGCAGGAGAGCTGGTCTTGAACTCCTTCCTGTTTCCTGCCTATCATCTGCTCCCTGCTTTGCCCATGGCCCAGTGAGCCTTTTATTCCTCGCCCTCAGATTTGCACGTGTGGATGAGAGCATCTGCTTATGTGCGCTTCTTTTCTGCTTGTGGTGTCAGGCTGAGCGACAGCTCCCAGCCGAGCTTGTGGTTAGCGAGACACACATTAGCTGCAGACACTGTTCTCCATGTCACTAAAGCATGGGCTTGATGGCTGTCGTGAGCCAAAGCAAGAGAGTTTGTGTGTTTGATTTCTGCGTTGGGCTGAGCAGGTAGAGCAGGGCAAGGGGGCTGATTTGGACGTGCTGCTTTCCCAATACGGTGCTGTTAGCGTGGCAGTGCTTCTGGCGTTGCAAATTGTGTCAGATGTCAATGAATTCCTTGGAATCTGTTGAGTTGACTTGTGCAGGTTTCATTGTGGAGCTGAACCCTTCCTGTCCGCTTGTGTGCATAGCCATGGCCTTTGCTTCTTTCTTGCCTTTTTTTCTTGGTTGCGTTTGGCACTGTGCAAGTCGTGAATTGCCAGGGAAGAGCTGGAAGTGCTCTGGAGTTCTGGGGGACAAAGTGCCAAGAAGCAGCGTGCAGCTTTAAAGCTTTTGAGTGAGGGATGCCTCGGCTGGTCCCCGCCAGCTCTCTCCTTTCTCCCGCCGTGTCCATTCCTGGCTCCCAGCTACGAGCTGGCCCTGCAGAGCATCTCCAGCCCTGTCAGCATCAGCATCCAGCAGCGGCAGGAGGAGCTCCCCCTGACCAACGCCAGGCAGTACTGCTCGGTCTGCAGGTTAGCTGCCATTTACCTCTGGGTGGCTCTTGCAGAAGAAGACTCATACATCAGAGCGTTTTCCTCATCTGCAGCACGCAAATGCTACAAAAGCAGAAACAACCCAGGAAGCTATGGGTTTGGGAGTGTGCATGGACATGCACTATCTGTGTTTTCTGGTGCTCTGCCATCCTTTTTGTCCTTCTCCTTGCTTGTCCATATGCTGCTGAGGATTGGAAAGCTGCATGTCCCATAATTCCCCAGAACCCAACTTAGGTGAGTGGTTACCTGAACAGGTAAGGACCGTGTAAATATACAAATCTTTCTCATTGCACAACACGGCAGTGCTGCCAGACTTTGTTATGGCTCTTTAGGGCACCTTGCAGGCTGTGTGACATTTTCCTCTCACCTTTCCCTTTCTTTCCCCAAGGTTTTGCCTTGCTTTGCCCTTTTATTCCTTCTACCTTCCTCTGTGTTGCTCAGGTGTTGCCATTCTTCAAGAGCGTTATCCAGTTGTGTCGCACTGCACCTCTTCATGCCTTGGATCTCTCTCTGGAGCACAAGAGCAGATTGAGGGGGGGAGCTGTCGAGCAGATTGAGGTGGAAGTCAAAGACTCAAATCCAATGTTGCGAAGCCACTGCAGATGCCAAATCCCTGCACGGGAGACCTGGCCGTGTGCAGGAGTTACTGCAGGATGAGGAGCTGCTATTGGTCTTCAAGCAGGTAGGAGTTTGTTATCCACGCATAATACTGTATGTATTTGTTGTTGTTGTTTTAGAATCAGTGCCAGTGTGCAGTCTGATCCGATGTGTTTGAACAGTGTGGTGTAAGGATTGTCAGCTGAGAACAGCAGCAGAACATGGGGCTGTTGCAGGGGGAAGGCGTGGGGAAGGAAGCGGGGAAAGGAAAGGGAAAGCCTGGAAAAGGAATGGGGAAGGCACGGGGTGAAGGAAGGGGGCAAGACACGGGAATGAAGGGGAAAGGACAGAATACCTGTAGAGCAGCCTAAAAAGCAGTAACAAGCTGTGGGAGGACCGTAGAGTGCCAGATTCTGTGCTGGGTGTTTATTTGTGTGTGTACGTTGTCACTGTTTGTGCCTGGCTGCACTGCTCCAGCCCAGAGCCCGCTGCCTGCAGCTGCATCTTTGCTTCCTTCCCTCCTGCCCGGAGCCCCACGGGTGCTCCCACAACTCCCTTCCCACCCCCAAAACGGCAGAGAAGACACCTGGCAGTGGGATGGAGGAATCCCAGCAGCCCGTTTTCCTTCTGCCTGCAGCTCTCTCCTCCTCTGCCACACAGGGCTCCAGACTGTCCAATGGGAAAGACGTGGGGGAAAGGGAGTGCTGGCAGGAGCGACTGCTGCGGCTGACTGGGGAGGGTCTGCATCCCACGTGCCCTCCTGTGCTCTCTCTCCAGCTGCAGGAGGGCCAGAGAAGGGCAGATGAAAAGCTGCAGCTGAGCCTGATGGACCTGCACAGCTCTCGGGCTGTCTTCCAGAGGTAGCTGTGACCAATACCAATATGGCGCTCTGCTTTCTGCCAACGTGCTTTAATTTTGTTGTCGTTAAATGTACTGGGCAGTTACATTTTGGCATGTGAATATTTCAGAACAGTGCAACAGATGCTGGCAAAAAGTAATTTTTTTATCTTTTGTTTTTTATTATTATTATTTTCTTTTTGTAAAGCTCTTAGCACGCCCTCGAGCCCGTCGAGGTTCTTTCCGCGGTCTCTGCCGCCACCTCGTGGCCAATGCGCGGAACCGCCGCTGTCCGCTGCTCAGTCCTGCAGGCGGCACAACGCGTGCGCGTAGGAATGCGGAAGTGGCTTCGTAACCGCTCTGTGCAGCTCATCCGCCGCTCTCTATTGTGATTAGTCCTCCAGGTCGTAGCGAGTATGCGCCCGACGACTCCAAACCAGCAACTATTGCTCCTAACTGCTACACGTGCGGGCGAGCTGCCGGTTCTCGGACCGCCGGCTCAGCGATCTCCTCCTTCTAAACCAGGCTGCCCCTCATCTATTTCCACGGCGGCACCGAACGTACGCGGCCGCCATTCCGCCGATCGGCCACGCGGGGGCGCCAGAGACCGCGGAAACACGTACCATCGTGCAGCTGAAACACAAACGTCTGCCGTTCACTTGTGTGAACCTCTGTGTATGTATACTCTTTTGTACAGACTGCTGCTGGCCTGCTTGTGTTCAAAGAATTTCCGCTGAAGTGGACTAAATATTTCTGTGGAATTGTATGCTTTTTTTTTTTTTTTTTGGCCTTGATCACCTGAAAGAAATGGATGAAATGATGCGGGGAGTTCAAGTACAATCAAATGTGAAAGACTATCAAGAGTGGGAGACCTATTTGGAAAGTAACAAGAAGGGGAGGGAGAACATGTCTGGTAGTAATAGCTTGGTGATATTAAGTTGGTATAAATTAAGTGGGACGCACTGATGTATGCTGTATTCCTACCCACATCGACTTGGGTAGAATCTATGCAGTGTAACGTCGCTACACTTGCCATATTATGCTCTTTAGGAGCGTGCTGTGTAGAGGAATATGGGTAAAATGTCAGTGGTGGTACCTTCAGAACTACCACTACGTCAGTGACATTTGATGTTTTCCAAAGCATGAATCTTGTCCACACACAGTGCTTCTGTAAATGTTGGTATGGGTAAGTCTTGCAGTTCTTTGCTCCGATGCAGGTGCTATTATTAGCAAGGCTTTTGTGCTTTGTTTTAAGGACATAAACACTTTGTTTATGTTTGTTTAATACATAACTGAGCTAGAATCTGCTGTACATGCACTTATTCAGCAACAAGTCATGTCGGTACTGAAGCGAAGGCAAGATGAGCTGGAAACAGAATCTACTTCTATGCAACACCTGACAAGTTAGTATGAAGTTACCAGTTACTTTCTTACTGAAATCTCATTCTTTAAGTAGAAACACACAGTTAATTTTGGATTATATTTTATTTTCATGTGTAATGTTTTCTCCCTCCCTGCTGTCAGTGGGCATACTGTACTAGATGTCCTAGTTGAAATCCTTACCCAAGTAGGACGCGTAGTATCACTTATCCGTGGTAGAATAGTGAATACAGCATGACCAAATGCTCCGTGAGTTTTGAATTCCTGATCTCAGTGGCTGTCTATCAGTACTTGAAAAGAAAAACTGAGTCAGTTTTCCAGTAGATATTAGGTTGTTTGGGACGCAGGCACTGTAGAACAGGAGGACAAAGAAGGATTGACTGATAACTGGCAACAGCTTGAGAAGAGTGAGCTCGGGGATGTAGCCCTTTCTGGTTCTAACTGGTGTGCAGGTGGGGTGGGTGCAAAGCATGCAGACTCTGAGTGTGTGTGCACTCTGGGAAGCACAGCTGGAAGCGTCACCAGGAAGGGCAGAGAGGAAGGGTGGATCTGGGGTCCCTCCCTCTGCTCACTCAGGTGCTCACCTCCCGGTTCAGGCTGTGACCTGGCAATCCCCCTGCACGAGGGAGCAGCCACAGCTGTCCTACAGTTCACTGATAATATTGACTGTGCTTTACGATGGACACTGTGAATTTTTCATCAGGAGGTTTTATTTACTTTGGTTAGTTTCCAAATGAAGAGCAGAAGCAGAATCAGTGTTCTGCATTCACCTCTTTGTCTTGTTCCTGTCTTCTGGTAGCTGGGAATGGCAAACCAAGTAATGATGGATTGGAGAGTGATGAAAAGATGAAGCTTCTGAAAATGTGTGAGCATCGAAGGTACGTATCATTACATCTAACTGTAGTAAGTGTGCATCTGCTTCCTGTTACTTACACAGGGGTGAAGGTAAATCTGTGCGATTACTAAGCGAGGTGATACACACACGTGCAAAAATGCCTTTCCTTTCCAAAGCTCAAGGTACATGGAAACCATCTGTTTGTTAATGGGGGGTTTTCTTCGTGCTGATTGGAATCTGACCTACATCTAACCTACCCTCTGTTATCAGCGTAGGCCAGGTGCTACATTTTGAATGTCAGGGTCTGCTGCTGACCTTAAGTTACTGGGAGCTCTGAAAGTGTTCCAGTTGCATTGGTGCCTTGACTCATCACTGTTTAGGCACAGGTAAGGACTTAAGAGTTTTACTGGTTGAAAAACGATGTAATAAAACTTTACTTGAAGCAAACTGTTAACCTTTAACATTAAGTAATGCCAATAATTACATACAAGAGGTATGCTATGCAAATGATAGGTATAAATATAATTTTCTTGTTGATTTTGCATGCTCTTATGGTATGTGGTGCCAGGACTAACGTTTTTTAGCCCCAGTGAGACTTGGATGCAGTCACAGTTTCTATGCAAGTTGTTGCATAAGCTACATAGAACTGAGATGATGGACTGTTGAGAGCGCAGTAGTTTCTTACAGACTACCTCTGGCAGGGATAGTATGGAGTACCATGTTAGATGTTTGGTGTTTCAGGTGTGGGGAGTTCCTAGTATGAATGTGGTGAAGTGAAGGTCGTTAGAGATGCTTTTAATGTCCTTTGGCAGCTCACAAAGTACCTTACTGTTACAGTCTGTGTCTCTAGGGTTGCATACTTACTTCTGCTTCCTCACCGTGTTTCCTTAGGCTATTGCTCTCACCGGGTGTTCTTAGTATATCACTGAGCTTTCTTTTACGTACGTACATGGTGAATAACTCACCTGAGTTCATTACAGAATGCAGGACTTGCAGGCGGCAGCTGAGAGAGCGTTCACAAACAGCTGGTCACCACGAAGGCATGCCGAGTGATGAAGAACTGGCTCTGACAGAGGTGACTGAATTCCAGAAGAGCAAAGGTTGGTCAGGATATGAGAGCAAAATTCCTCCCGTATTGAGAAGGATTTTCAAGGGAGAGTGAAGAAATACTCCTTTTGAATGGTATATCGTTTATTTTCTACAGCATAGAATTAATGCATTTAAACAATTCTGACCAATGCCTTAGGAAGAATAGATAAGACTGTAGGCTTCTTTAGTTTAATCAGTTTTTTGTCCAAAGTTGGAATGTATTTTAAATTGAGATTTGAACTGCCTTAGTGAGCAGGTCACGAGGAGCTGGGAGAGGCACGATGCGTATTTGCTGAATAACAGAAGAAGGATTTTCGTGTCTGAGCTTTTAAGAGACATACAAAATATGAAATGTAATGGGTATTTCAATCTGTGCAGTTGTTCAAAACCGCAGAAGTCTTTTTGTGGTCTTCTGTATCTCTTTTTTTCCTGAAAAAGGCTTTGCCAGAGTGCTGGTTTTAAAACCCATTTCAGTGTAAGAGGTGTGAAAGATGAAGCACAAATGCTGTTATCATAAAGGTATTTCTTCTGTTCTGTAGGTGCATGAACTGTTCAGCTTATGCCTCAATAAATTCTGTGATTGTTTCTTCTTATTCCTATTGAATATTATCCATAGATAATGTTCTAGAAGAGAGTAGGAAAATCTTTGAAGATGTCCGTGCAGATTGTTGTGACATCAGAAAAATCCTGTTGAAATTCCAGGAGCGGAAAGAGAAGTTTCCCGACTCTTACTGCGATGCTTACATCGGTTTTTGCCTGCCTAAGCTTTTAAATCCATTAGTCAGAGTTCAGTTAATAAATTGGAGTCCCCTTGAGGTAGGTGCATCACCAGACTTTATTTTTGTGAAAAATTGTGTGTGTGTGTTCGTGTGTTCTGATATCCTCTGGGCTTCTGGGTAGGCGGTGCTCCGCTACGTTTCTGGTCTGTACTGTCTTTGCAAACTTGTCTACTCTGATGTACTCATCTTTGTTAACTGGCAAGACCTGTGGCTATTTCTGGCATCTCAAAGTATGACAGGACGGGGGCATGCTGCTTGCAGGGAAGACTTCTGTACAGGAGCTTTGCCGTGGGTTATAGAGGCATTCCAGAGCTTGAGATAAGTGTTGATAACTAGAAGGAGGACATCTTTTCCTCTTGTCAGGTTGCTTGTATATGAATCACTTGCATCTTTATTAATGTGGAGCTGTTTGCTGACATTTTGACAACCTTACCCTCTGAAATCTAGCTTTACGTTCAGTTTTAGCTTGCTGCTTTGGTCCATTCCGTGATTAGAATCCATGTAGGACTGTTAAATGAGAATCTTTTGGTATCATTGGATATATTTTTGCATGGAGCTTTTTCTCTCAATCCTGACAGCTGAACAACTAATGGGAATGATCTTTCAGCAGAATTCTACAGACCTGAAAAGTCGTCTGAATCAAAAAGAGATGATGATCCTGATGAAGAAGTTTTGCTTACAGTGATTGAAAAAACTATCCTGCCAAAAATTACAGGTATATTAAGGTTGTCTTGAGGACATTCACTGCAGCTAGGTAATGAAACCTTAAATAAGTGGTAATGTAAAATTATGTTGATAGTTACAATTACTTGTTAAGGTTACTGCAAATGAAATGTTTTAGCTTTTTGACTGTTTACTTCCTTGAAACTAGAGCAGATAGCCACTTGGATATCATGAATGAAATAATTCCTATTTTTCAGCATTTGTCAAGAATGTGTGGGATCCTTTATCGACTTCACAGACTGAGAGCCTTACACAGCTTTGCGATAACGTGTTTGTAAAACAAGTCCTGTCCAGAAGGGAATGCAGTCAGGCAAAACATGTAAAGGCTGTTGTGGTAATGGGGAAGGAAGTTCTTGATGCAGTGTATGCATTCACTGTAAATATTCACTATAACATACACTTAGCCCTGTTCTGGTTTTATTCTCATGTAAATCTGGGAGTTTATCCAGCATAAAGTAGGTGAAACTAAGTTGATGTTTAGGCCCTTAGTATGAAAAGAAATAATAACAAACGTTTATGCAGTCGCCACACTTGACTTCAGGAAGAAGCTTTAGATAAGATTCTGTTTGTATAGTAGCTGTGGTGTTTTGTTGTGGTTTTTTTAATAGAACCTCATAGCTGGAAAATACGTTAATCTCATTATCCAAGAGGATTTTATTAAAACAAAAAAAAAAAAGAAAGATGGTTAAAGCTGATACTTGCTCACAGGTCTTCAATGCAGCCGTGATCTTAGTGTCTATTATATACAGTGGCACCTGCATTCAGCTGAATTACCATTTTGCTTTTCCACATGAACAAAATAACTGCCTAAAATTGTTGTAAGTGGAAGGTGAGATCCTTTTCTTGTGAGGATGTGTTAATATTTTTCCTTTTTTCTTTTTTTGACAGGATTTGATTAACACGGTTGTCCTGAGGATGAAGCAGTCTGTAGAGGAGGATGTCTTTATCCCTCCGTATCCGAAAAGGTAAGCTGTCTCTGGGAATTTATTTTTTACTTTTTAAAATTGTTGTTTTTAGTCATAGAATCATAGAACTGCTCAGGCTGGGAAAGACCTTAAAGACCACCAAGTCTACCTGCAACCTAACCTCTTTTTTTAGCCTTTGTTCTATTTTTCTGTACCTTTTCCCCAGAAGCGTGGGTGAAATATATTGTAGACATCCATGAGCAAATGGAACAAATGTGCCTTCTACTGTTTCATTGTAGGAATAGTTACCAAACATTGATGTTTATGAACTCATTCCGACAAGAGTAACTACGCAGTCGACTTAATGCTTTTTTGCTCCTGTAACTAAAAGCTTTCATAAATGGAAAGTTCTTAGTTTATGGGACACAGCCCAGAGTCTGGTTTTGTGATCTTAACTTGGAGTATCTGAGGGCTTGTGTTATTTGTGGTGGTCTGTTCCCCCTTCTACTCCTGACTCCTCCTTTCTTTCCTGAAGTAGTTGATATTGCTGATGCTTATTGCTGGACACTCTTAGAGAGGGGATAACTGGTAAGAGTCTGGTAGATGTGGGGTTAAGACACAGCTGGGAGAAGAGTGTTGCTAAGCCTGATGCAGCATGTTTGTCTGGTTACAAGCAGTGCTGTTCTGCTGAGAATCCATTAAACACATACTCGAGTGTTTCCAACTGCTAATTCCATTGGGTATTGCAAGGAGTTTCAGTTAACAGCTGTTTCCTTAGACCTTTATTCTGGTTGTCACTGCTGAAAGAATCCCATAGTTGTAATTCATCGATGTTTAAGAGATGAATTGTCTGCTTGTCTTCCTTTCAGGTCAAACAAAATCCTTATTTCCTCTTCCTCTTTTTCTGACCAGCACTGTGGAAGACAAATCATCGCCATGTTCAAAATTCCAAGGCAGACGGTTTTGGTCAGCTGTTGAGGTAAAGAAAAAGCACCGATCTTGTCTGTGAAAAGCATTTTAGTTAAAAGGAGATTGTAGTCTTTGAGGAAATGTATCTTCAGTCAAATCTGATTCCTGAGAGCTTAATGTATTTTAATAGGAAGGTTGGCTATTTTTGTCAGTGAGCTATTTATGCTCACCCACCTCTGATACGTAGTGAAGAGACTTTAATTTCATCATCTGTTCCTGCTAACCTTCCATGAGATCAGTCATTGGCACTCTGTGGATAGGTCTGTTTCCTCAGTATGTGCATACAGTGCCCATGTTGCTCTTGTAGAATACAATCCCTGCATGTGAGTATAAGCGTATTAGTATAGCTTTATTCAATCTAAAGTGCTGAGTTATGTCTGATTAAGTGCTGAATGTCTGAATGCCTGTGATTCAATTCCCTCTTAGATCTGTTTCCTCTATGAGTGTGTTTGGATTCGTACTAAAGATGAGGTTTAGATGCAGGAAAACACATTAACGTCCCAGTTCCCCTGCTGTGTGTGCTAACAAGGCCATGGTGACAGTCCTGCATAGGCTTCCTGCTGCCATGTTGCACATTCCTGTAGAAAAATCAGGGAATTTGGGAATGTTGAGGACTTGCCATATTCACTCCTTGGGCAAGCTGTTGTGTAAGGCTTTGTCATGGACAGATGCAGAGAAGAGAAGAGGGAGCTTAGTGCTGATACCTGGCAGACACGAAACAGGCATAAGATTCTGGTATCACCCTCTGAGATTGTGTATTGCCTGACTTAAATGTCCTGTCAAATACATGTTTCTAAAAGCGAGACCAGTGGTCTTTCACTGCTGATTGAAGTTTTCTCCCTTCAGTTTGTTTTCCATCCTAACTGTCAGTCTTCTCTTTAGAAGTGGTGATGTGCAGAATGGTTGAAAATGTGCTTATGTTGGGGATCTTCTGACAGTTTGGAGAGAATAAATCCTGTTTTATGAGTACTGAGATTGGACGGACATGGTATCTTTTAAGTTTAAAAAGGAGGTTCTAATGCACCCTCAGCCATCAGATATGCATGTTCTGTTTCTCCATTACTGCGGCTGCTCTCCAAGGTTCTCCTTTGGGATGGGACTGTACAGGAAGACACAGTCCGTGGTGTGGGACTGAGCAAGCTGCTGAATCGTTGCCTTCTTCTGAACCTCTTCAACACACCACCAGGGCCAGAAAACATAGAGAAGTGTAAAGAGGTGAAAGGTCTTATTTCCATGGGGACAGATGTAGTCTGAAGTGTAATTATTTAACATTTGAAGTTGTTTTTTTGTTTGTTTCTTTGTTTTTTAATGACCTTGGTGTATAAAAGAATTTCAAAGCAAGCACTGGTTCCCAGGCTTTAGGAATAACTGCTTAAAATGACGGTTTTGTTTTTTGAAGAGTAAACACTGCCAATAATAACTGAACTAGCCTAAAGGACAAGTCTGTCAGAAGTGGTGTGACTAATGTTATTGAAAGCCTTTTTTTTTTTTCTTTCTATTTTTTCTTTCAGAATACTCTCTGGGTGAACAGGTGGTTGCATGCTTCCCAGAAAGGTGGTTCCAAAATCTTGGAAGTGGGTCAACTCTCCCCGAGTCAGTGAACTTCTGCCAGCATTTGGTTCAGTGAGCACGTATGCTTCACAGGAATAACCACAGGTAACAAACAACATGTTCTTTGGGATGCAGCACTTCCTCATATTCTTTATGTATTTCTTTTAGGGACGTGGTTCAACGGGCATGGTGGTGATGGGTTGACAGTTGGACTAGATGATCTTTGTGTTTTTTTCCAACCTTAATGATTCTATGATTCTTAAATTCCTCAAGCCTCATGCATTTAACACTTTCGGTGATGTACTTCCAACATCGACGTAGAACTAAAGATGCAATCCATAATGTAAAATGGATCGCTTTTGCAGTACTAGTTCAGGCTAGTTTGAGGCTCTAGACGTTGGGTGCAGTTAGTGGTCAGTGTAGCTCAAGGCACGTTTTAGCTTTATTGATTTTGAAGTCAGGTGTGAATGTGTTGCTATGTCAACTTGTTTTTGTAATAGTGATGAAACTGAAGAAGTTGTTCTCCTGTTGGTGAAAGTCAAGGCTCTGCATATTGCTGAAGAGCTCACTGAAGAGTGCAAATGGGAACATCTTAAATCTGTGATCAGGAAATAAGGATTTCTTTGAAGCAGCGGTTCTTTTACTGAAGCAAGCCTGATGCTCACTCTAAAAAAGTGGTAACGTTTAATGAGTGTACTGCCTACAGTTGTTTTACTGTGAAATATTCTGTTGGTTTTTTTTCCAAATGTCTTCTGATGCCATCTACTCCTAGATAGAATCACAATAGTCAGTGTAAAGTGCAGGTGTTCTGAAATATATGACGAAGCCTCACTGCTTTGTTCTTTTGGGAAGGATGACTGCAGTAAGTGCCTGTAACGTTACCACTGCTGGTGAGCAGACAACTTCACAAGCTGTTTTCAGTACCACACCAAATCACTCTGACTCGGGAGTCACTGAACTCTAACTTATTGTCCACTTAATGAGATAGCTCTACCAAACTCACAGTGAGTTCTTCTTAGCTTTTTGATCCCGACACAGAAGCAGGAATTCTGCGTGCAGTGAGAAGTTTGATCTGTGAAGATCTACTGATGGTAAACGGGTGGTCAGGAAGGTAAGAAGTTGCACAGGAGAACGTTTTAACTACACTTACTCTTCTCCAGAGTATGATTTGTAGTGGAGCTTTGTACTTGAGATACAGACTGGACTTTGTGCACAGACTTGGAGTTGTCACCCGCCCTCATTTATCAGACAAGCAGAACAACAACTCCAGTTACCTTCTAGTAATCGGCTCTCTAAGGACATTTACCTTTTGCTTCCCTGTAAGACCCATTAAACCTCATTTTGTTGTACCCATGTTGGATTTCTAATGTTGTGTAACTTGTATAAGTGCAGTAAATATTACTGCTGCAGAATAAAAAGGATGTTTTCTTGTAGAAACAGCAGTGAGTCACAAATTCTGCTAAGTTTGCTATTGCCTGCTTCTCTAAAATGTTATGTATGGGTCTTCCATTTAACTCTTGGGGGCTTTTATTCCCTATGGTTTTTCTGTTGTTTTTTATTACAGAATATGTATTTTTGTAAACTATTTTAATTGTAAATTGCATTCATCAGTGTTATAGACAACAATGACTTTTAAAATAAAAGCAAAACCATTCTTTTGAAAAGTAAAGATGTTTTTGTGTTAATGAGACTTTTAACGCTTTCAAGTCTTGAACACGACAGGAATGTTATGTGAAGTATGGAAAAAAACTGTGGCACTGCTGGCGCTTCATTATCTGCAGGATTTAGGAGTTCTGTTGTAAGTAGTTGTGCACTTCTACTTTCCTGAGTGCAAAGAAAATACAACTGATGGGTAATCAGCTGAAGCATGTGATCTCTGTGCTTGCTTTTGTCTCCTCTGCTTCCTTATTCACGTTGAAAGTTGCTCCCAAAGAAATTAGTCTTGTGCTGCTATGAAATTGGAATAGGTTCTATCACGCTCTACCTCTGTAGAGGCTTCTTCCAGTGGCTGCAGACGTCACTTGTCATGACTGGTAAGCAGGGGAAGGCGATTTTTACTGGAGCTCAGAAGCCCCATCCCAGTTGAGTATCTTTGAGAACCTACTGTGCCACTTTGTGGTGAACCTTGCACCCATTCACACAATCTGACTGGAGTAACAGCTAATCTGGCTTCATTCTTGCAAGCTGGTTTCAAAACGTTGGTATTACTGCTTTGTTGTCAGGTTACTATTGGTGCTTTATCAGATGTCATTTCAAAAGTGCCTTTACAGGACAGCTAAGCAGCACTTACTCTCAGATTGTCCAGCTGGGCTTCTGTACATCTGCTTCCCTGCCATAGCCCCCTTCAGAGCATCTTGAATGAAGCATTTTCACAATTGGCCCCTGTCTACTTGTCAAAGGCAGAAGAAACAGTTATTTGGAAGTGACAACACAATAACTGCAAACCCCTTCTATTAGCTGTGATTTAGAAGGGAAGGCAGAAGCAGGGCTGAGCACACTGTAACACTGTTTTCAGGAATGGACAGTTTAACATTCAGACAAGAACTGCTGAAATTTCACTGTCTTTTATTTGCATACAAAACTTGAAAACTGACAATTCTTACATTGAACTCAAAGCTGTTACTTGTTCACCTCTTCACTCGCTTCCCTCCGTATTTATTCCTCTATTTTGAAGTATTGTATTCTTGCAGCATATCGAATTCCAGCCAGGGCTGCTTCCACTTCTGTGCTTCCTTCATTTTTTTCTCGGGTAGCTCAAATTTTATTCCTTTAATGTTGTATTTCGGCCTCTCCCACCGTTTTGACCATAGGTGAGGTTTCATTCTGACCTGCAGCTAGAGGGAAAGATTTTTTAAAAAAAGAAAAAAGGTATTAAAAGGTCAGAAGGTGAGAATTCTGACTGTGAAGCAAAGCAGTGAGACAAGTGCTGCTTTAAGAGAAGAGAGCAGCCCGATCTGTCAGCAAACTAAGGGACTGCTGGACACCAGTGGGAGAAAAGGGATTTGGGGGCTGTGTGGCTGTTATGTTTGTTCATATACCTAAATAACACTGATTTATTACACCTGTCCTTAAGTTGATATGCTGTTAACTCTCTTCTACGCTTCTAACTCTGTTACTTACTCAGGAAAGAAGAATAGGACAGCAGCCGTTCCTCCTTTTCCCTGTAAGCTAAGTTGGATAGCATTCTTTTACCAGTCTGCCAGACCTTCTGAGATGCAGATCTTGCTAACTGCTCCTTCCACCCCCCACATCAGTAGCATTAAGTTTCCATAGCGCTGGCTGTTCTGTCTGCACAGTGTAATACAGAGGCATCTGCAGGCCGTTACTCCTTGCACGTCTCCTAAGTTACCTACTGAGGAAGGCAGGTACTTTGGTTATAAATGTTCTTTCGCTACAGGAGTAGCATTAAGGTACCAGATTTTACATGCTTGTATCACCTTGATAACTGCCACAACCAAAAGCTGTTTAACAGCCTTCCAGGCCATTGTAGAATGGCCACTTGGAAGAGACTCACAAGGATCGTAGGAGTTCAACCCCTGCCTCCACATAAAACCAGCCACACTATGTCTGAGAGTGGTGTCCAAAGGCTCCTTGAACTCTGGCATGTTTGGGCCTGGGCAACCTGTTCTGTGCATGGGCAACCTCCGGTGCAGAAGCTTTTCCACCCTGACCCTTCCCTGATGCAGTCCTCCACTTGGCTCTGAAATGGAGCCCTGCAGAAACCCCAGGTGACTGCTCACCATTCTGATATAATCCCTGTATCAGTCAGAAAGTTAACTAAATTATCGCCTACGTTCCCACTAAAAAATTAAACTCCTGCCTTGTTTACAGGAATTTCTTCATGGTCTAAATGAGACACAGATGAAAAAAACACTTTTTTCATCACTTGATAGTAAAAGATAATAATTTTTTTCCTACTGTTTTTTACAAGCAGCTGAAGAGAGCCTACAGGAGACACCACATTCAAGTGGTTATCTTGTGTTGGCAAAGCTTAAGGGGACTCTTAAAACTCTTTTCTGCTCCGATGAATTATACCGTGCCATAGAAATCTCCTTATGCTCTGGAGTTCAACAGTCTGGCAGCTAAGTTGAAGGCACACTTCCTGACACAGTACTGGCCAGAGGGCCACTACCAACAGATTATTTGCATGGGGTCACTGTGTTTCAGACAGCATGGAGACTTGGCCTCAGAGCCAGGGAATGGCTTGAAAACCTCCAGGGACAACAATTCCACCACCTGCCTGGGCATTTCGAGAGGACATTTTTCCTAGTATCCAACCTGAACCTCCCCTGGCACAACTGAAGGCCATCACCTCTTGTCCTCCTGCTACTAAGAGGAGGGGGAGGAAGAGCCAACTTCCACGCAGCCACAACCTCCTTTCAGGTAGTGGTGCAGAGAAATGAGGTTTCCTTTGAATCTCCTCCAGACTGAACAATCCCTGCTCCTTCAGACACTCCCATAATATTGTGCCCCAGATCCCTCACCACTCTGTTGCCCTTCTCTGGACGCGATCCAGGGCCCCAGTGCCTCTCTTGTAGTGAGGGGCCCAAAACTGAGCACAGTACTGGACGTGCAGTTCCACCAGTGCTGAGAACAGCCGGCAGATCGCTTCACCAGTCCTTCTGACTGCACTATTTCTGACACAGGCCAGGATGCTGCTGGCATTCTTGGCCACCTGGGCACACTGCTGGGTACGTGCAGCCAACTGTTGACCAATACCCCCAGTGTGCAACGTATCACATCGTCACTCTCCTCTCAGAGGCAGCACCGCCACTTTAAACACTCCGTCGCTTAAAGCAATGCAGGTGGGTTGCGGAGACATGAAAAATGCTTAGCACAAGAGGAATTCCATTTCACAAACAGAAATACCTGCACTCAGCTCCCAGCTGACCTGAGATGTGAGGCAGAGGCAGAGGCAGGGCCCGTGTCTCTGTCACCTTCCGACACGCACTTTTCGAGTACCAATGCCTCAGAGCCCTGAGGAATCTGAGGGCGGCCCCCACCGCGGCCTACCCCTTCTGCCTCCTCTCCTCTCTCTGCTTCTGCTTGTCAATAATGACGGGCTTCGGGAGAGGCTGGAATTTTGTGGGCTCTCCATCGCCGTTCATTCAACACATCGAGGAAGAAAACCACCCGCTGAAGATAAAACGCTCAGAAAAACACCGTTCTCAAAAGGCACCGTTCCCCACAGCCTCACAGCTCAAACCCCCCGCAGGCGGCCGCCATAGTGACTACGAGTACTTCCGGTCCGCCGGCGCCAGAGCGCAGGGTGGCTACGGCAAGCTCGGAGGGCCAAAACTGCCCTCAGCGCGAAGCGGAGCTGTGTGTCGCTCTACTCCTAACCCCTTCTGAGCTCTGTTCATTATCTGATGGGTGTATTTGAAGTGGAGGGTATTTGACGCTGCTTAGAGAAACGAGGGGCCTGTGAAAAAAAGGAGCGTGCTGCATTTTGTGGTGCAAGATGTTCTGGGAACTGCTGCTAACAATGCCCAGCAGGCTTCCTTTTTGCTGGGGAGAGGTTTAGCAAGGATTTTTTATATGAAAAGAGTTCATCCTATATTTCGTTTCCACTGACCTTCCGTCGTACTGCTTGAGAAATTGCTATGTCTTGCTGTAGAGAATGCACATGCACCTGCACTTGTATCTGCACAAAGAATCATCTAAACATCTCTGTACGGGTTTCTTTTTGGCACTGGGATGGAGCTGTGTGGAACACAGACTTGGATGAATCTTCAGTCGGGTGCAGGGACGCGTAATGCTCATCTTAGATGTCACGCTGACAGCAGCAGTAGAGAGGCAAATGTCATAGGGTTTCATGTTTTTTTTTTTCCTTTTGTTTCAGTCCTAACCGTGGAAGCATAGAAGCGTTACCCAGACCAATTGAGCATTTCTCACATGTGCTTTCTACCAATGACACAGGGCTATGGAAGTCAGCATAAGAAGCATCTGTAACAGCCCTGCAAAAGACTGGTGAGAGTTACCCTGGCAGCCTCTTTTGGCAACCTCAGGTCTCTGTAAGCTCTCAAGCTGTGTCGTAAGTCCTCTCGTGGTGCTGACTCAGCTCTCCCTGTCTTTGGTGTAGGAGAGCTGGTCTTCAGCTCCTTCCTGTTTCCTGCCTATCTGCTCCCTGCTTTGCCCGTGGCCCAGTGAGCCTTTTATTCCTCGCCCCCAGATTTGCACGTGTGGATAAGAGCATCTGCTTATGTGTGCTTCTTTTCTGCTTGTGGTGTCAGGCTGAGCGACAGCTCCCAGCCGAGCTTGTGGTGAGCGAGACACGGAGTAGCTGGAGATGGAGTTCTCTGTGTCACTAAAGCATGGGCTTGATGGCTGTCGTGAGCCAAAGCAAGAGAGTTTGTGTATTTGATTTCTGCGTTGGGCTGAGCGGGTAGAGCAGGGCAAGGGGGCTGATTTGGACGTGCTGCTTTCCCAATACGGTGCTGTTGGCGTGGCAGTGCTTCTGGCGTTGCAAATTGTGTCAGATGTCAACGAATTCCTTGGAATCTGTTGAGTTGACTTGTGCAGGTTTCATTCTGGAGCTGAATTATTCCCGGACGCTTCTGTGCATAGCCATGGCCTTTGCTTCTTTCTTTCCTCCTCTCTTTGTTGTGTTTGTCACTGTGCAAGCCGTGAATCACCAGGAAGCAGCTGAAAGTGCTCTGGAGTTGTGGGGGACAAACTCCCAAGAAACAATGTGCAGCTTCAAAACCCCAAAGTTTGGAAAGATGAGAGGTGCGCAGCGCTCTGCCTGGTGCAGGACACGATGCGCTCTGCAAGGCGCTTTCCACGAAGACCTCAGATCTGTGCTGAAACTGCATCCAAAGCAGCCCAGTGCCCTGTCCTTGTTGTACCCGGAGGTATCGGTGCCAGGGGTTGCTGCTGTGTTTGCAATGCCATTGTGTCAGCAGGGTGACGTTCATGGTGTGCGATGCCCTCGGTCATTGAAGGCATCCTTGCAAATGTTCCTAGTGAGGGCCATGTTTCATTGACAGCATAGGTTGTTTTCTGGAAAGTGAAACAGTGTGCTTGTGTACGTCAAGACCACATTCATTTCCAAGTGACCACAGTGCACTTCACGTCTGCTGCCATTGCCACTCGGCCGTCTTGTGGTTGAAGCCGGTGGGTGTTCAGCACCACAGCGTCCTTTGCTTACTCCCCCCTTCCCGGTGGGATGGGGGAGAGAACTGTGGGGGAAGAAAAAGAAGGTAGAACTCATGTGTTGAGAGAAATCTCTTTCCAAAGGTAGAGGAAAGGACAGAAGTAATGAATATCTATCTATCTATCTATCTATCTGACTGTCTATCTATCTATCTATCTATCTATCATTGAGTGTATCTAACGAGTGATGTAGAAGCAGTGGCTCAGCACCTCCCAAGCAATGGCCAAGCAGAAGAAGAGACTCAGATGAACTACCACCCCATCCAAAACCCATTCCACTTGATGTCATATGATATGGAATATCCCTTTGGCCCTTTGACGTCAGCTGTCCTCATTTGGTTTCCTCCCAGCTCGTTCTTGAGAGCTTTGCTGAGAACGGCCTTGGCTCTGTACAGGTCTGCTTCTCAGAAATTATAAATATCAGAGTGTTCTCACTGTTGTAGCATCATAAGAGAGACTGAAGAAAAATGGATCCCACCTGAGACTAAGACAGCCCCCCAGAGTCCGTGCAGTGAGACGTGTGGGGCTGCAGGATCTGCATTTCCCTGGCAGCATTGGCCAGGGGTGCTGGGGAGGTTTGCGTGCTCAGCTTGGGCATCGCGCTGCTGTGCGTGTCAACACAGCATGCTTTGTGCTCTCCGAGCAACAGAACAGCGTTTCATCACCAAGGTGCCATCATATTTACTGGAACCAGATGCATTTGTGTCTCTGAGGCTGGGCTTACCCTATGAGTGCGTCTCGAAGGAGCTGTTTTGATTCCCTTTGTCCGTGTGCGAGCGGAAGCTCTTATCCCCCCTTGTGTTCTGTCCCAAGGTATTACTCTTGGTGGGCAGAAGGAGCCGGTGGATTCAGCAGCAGTAGACTCTGTTGGTTTCCTGTCTGCTGCTTCATCCCTGGAGCTCGCTGCTGCACGGAAGAGTACAGGCGTGTTTATCCCAGGGCTGCTGTCAAGGGGAGCCCGGTTGGCGTAGCAGTGAGCAGCAGCTAACGGGCTGTGCAGAGGAGGGCTTTGCAGAAGGAGCAGGAGTGCCTGCGTCCATCTGTATCCTCGGATACGTTCTGGCAGTGAGGCAGCAGCTGTGGCCACAGTGACTGAATGCAGACTTGGCAAGACCCCCAAGGCTTGGGGCTGCCACGTGGCGTTTCCACCCTCCTTTATATGCCTGGCAAAGCACAGCCACCCTGCACCCAGGGCAAGCGTTTGTCTTAGTGTCATGTTTCACGCTGTCTTGTGAAGCTCAGGCACTGGGGGCAGCTTCCCCCCAAAGAAAAGGAGGAGGCAATGAGGACGTCATGGAAGCCAAAAGGCAAAAATGCGCTCGGGAAAGAAATTGGCAAAGCAGTCTGGTAGTAGTGCTGTGTTTCTCTTCCTTTATTTCCATCCAGGTGCAAGAGATGTCTGCTCTAAGCCGCCCTTGGGTGCAAAGAAGGACCCTAGTGTGGATTTGCCATAGGCCCAGCAAGAGGCTCAACAGCACCAAGCGCCGGGTCCTGCACTTTGGTCCCGACAACCCCATGCCAGCTTCTCCAGGATTTGGCTGGGATGGAATTCCAACCACGCACTGATTTCTCGAACGCTGGGGTGCCCTTTTGGAATCCTGTGGTCTTGTGACGTGGTCTTGCCTCCCCACCTTGTCCGTCCATGGTGGAGCAGCCGGGTGGCCCTTAGTGATGTCATAAGCGGCTAGAATGAGGGGAGGAGCAGCGCGTGCTGCTTCCCTTCATTGGAGCGCTTGAGCTCGGCGTGAGTACGTGGCTTGTTGCACTTGTGCATCTATTGAGTCCGTTTGTCTTCATCCCGTCTTGTGCAGCGCCTTGTAGGTAAGCTGAGACGGTGCGGGATAGACGGGTGGGCAGCGAGGGCTTGAGAAGTGCTGGCTGGCAGAGCTCCTAGGATCATATTGCTTCATCTGGACCATCAGACGCCATTTTCCCCCAGGCCATCACTTCCAAAGCCATCCATCAAGATGGCATTTGTCCAACGGTTTTTCCCTCGCCTTCCTTGCTAAATTGTGGAGGCTCACTGACCTGCTCTTTCTCCCTCCCCTTTCCACCCTCCGCCTGCTCCCTTGGTGCAGCTTTTGCTCGTGGAAGATCAGAGCAAAGTGACAAGGAACGGCTGCGGGTTCGAGGATCTTCTTCTCCCTTGTTCTGATCTCTTGCCAGGTACGTGCCATGTTTTGTATTGCCACATGGTTCAGCAGCCCGTGTTTAGTCACACCGTGTGTAGTAACACAGCCTCGTCCAGCTGAAATGCAGCTCTGGTCACGTGTGGGATTTCTCCACTTCCTCTCCAGCTCAACCCTCAGCAGTATGCTGCCTGTAGTGCTGGGAGCAGCTAGTGTGAAGGAAGGCAATCCCTTAGGCAAAGAGCCCTAGTCCCACTCTGTGCAGAGCTGCACAACGTGAGCCAGGGGCACAGGCATGCATGCTTTGGCTGTGTGAGTGTGGCCGACAGCGGTAGGGAGCACAGCAGAGATGCAGGCAGAGGAAATGCGTGGGCAAGGCTGCGGCCGGCGCTGGTGGTGAGGCTGCTGCTGGGAGCTGGGGGTTGGGGAGCAGCTCCAGCCCCAGCAGTGACACCTCTCCCTGGCCTGCTACTGCACTCTCAGCGTGCTGCGGGCAAATGCATCTGCTGCTTTGTGCCAGAGTCCCCATCTGCTAGCAGAGGGACAGCGACTTGGTCCAATGCTGCGTATTGCAACGGCTGTCCCGTTTGAATAGACTGCACAGTGGTTGTTTCTAGAAGTAGTTTTGAAGAAGTCTCTTGATCCAGTGCTGTATGAGCACAGGAAATGTGTTTCTTTTCTGTTGCAGCTTGTCGCGCCTGCTGTGATGGGCATCGCGAGCAGCGAGATCAGCCGTGGGCCTGACCGGGCGTTGACGGAGGTACAGTGTGAAGCTCTGCTTGGTCTCTGTTCCCTGACTTGGGCCAGCAGAATGAGCCACCGGTGTGCTCTCCTGCTTTTCAAGAGAGAGAGCATCCTTCCGGCTCTCTCGGTGTCTCTGAAGAGCTGCCTTAAAAGCTTCATTTCCTTGCTAGTGGCATCGAGATGGCACCCTGAAATCTTCCTTGTTTGTCCTCAGCTCCTCACCATGGCCTGTGCTCTCTGTTTCAGCCTGAGAACCAGGGGAAGCCCTTGCTGGTCCAGGAGGAGTTATCTCTTAATATTCCAGCTATTGCTGCTGGCCATGTTATTAAGAGATACATTGCCCAGGCAGCGGATGAGCTCTCCTTGGAGGTAAGCAGATAAAGAAGGCGTTCCTTGTTGTCACGGACAGAAGAGTATACCGTGTGAATGCATCAGGAATATTCTCAGACACCTTCAGAATGCCTTGTGAGGCGAAGCCCAGAAGATGCAGGTCCAGATAGGACTTGCACTGGGTTGGATGCAGGGAGGAGTTCAGCCATGTCTAAAAGATGGTTTCATTTGGCATGCTTGCACTGTATTCTGTGTGGTGTGTAAGGCAGTGGCTCTTGTACCTCCAAGCCCAGCTTTCCCACGGGAAATGCCTGAAGAGCTGCCCCGGTGCAATTGCTCTCAAGCTGTGCGCTCTTTGGCAGTGCAGAAGAAGGGTGCCATCTCAGCTGTGCTTTCCTCCCAGTTGTGCTGACGCTGGGATTGATGTTGCAATGTCTTGCAGGTGGGAGACCTGGTGTGCATTACTGCTATGCCAGCAAAGGAGCAAAGCCCCTGGTGGAGAGGCAAGCATGGCTTTCAGGTAGGCACAAGCTTCAGACTCGTGGGCGCAACTGCAGTCAAGTCAGGAACGTCAGCTTAGAGCTGCTCGTCCTGCACAGGGTGGCTTCTGGACATCAACAGCTTCCCTGTGTCGCTGTCAGAGGACTTTCCCTTTGGCTCTGGGCTTGGGTAGGAAACTATCTCCTCATTTGACTTAGAAGCAAGAGCCTCTCGTGCTCCATACGCAGTCAGAAGTTGACCACCTCTGTCCCTTGTACAAGCACGGAGGACAGAGCCATCTTCTCTGGAACCAAGTATTGTTTTTGTAGGTCTTCTGGCTGCAAATGTTGAATGAGGGTTACTTTTCTGCAGGCCAATCTGTCTTGGTTTAACAGTTGAGGCCTGATAAACGCTGCATTCAGTATTCCATCCCTCTTTTTGTTCTTGTTCCAGGTTGGGTTTTTTCCTGGTGAGTGCGTGGAGCTCATTAACGGAAAACTTCCTGAGGCCCTCGTC
Organism: Gallus gallus; assembly: GCF_016699485.2. Taxonomy (NCBI): domain Eukaryota; kingdom Metazoa; phylum Chordata; class Aves; order Galliformes; family Phasianidae; genus Gallus; species Gallus gallus. The sequence goes on along the minus strand of NC_052572.1, from coordinate 82,484,127 downwards.
AATTCAGCACCAAAGCCAGGTACGGATGTTACATGTGATGGCGCGGGGAAGTCAAATGGAGTCTTTTTCTGGGTGTGTTCTGTGTTGAATACCTCCTTTATCCATCCCACGTTCTCCTCTGTGTTGATGATCCTTCCTGCATCCCACGGGGCGTAGGGCTGCTGTTTTGTAGGCAGTGAGAATGAGGGCTTGGGCAAATGCTCGAATCCTTGTAGAATGCAGTGTTGGCAATGTTCTTGCTGCTTTGACGCGCTCTGTAGACTGTGTTTACGCTCAGCCTGGTCGCACTGAGCCCAACCTGAAATGAAGTGGTTTCTTCCTTTTGTTGTGCAGTGCCAAAGAAGCGTGGCAAGCTCCTCAGCTTCCTTCGTTCCTTCGTGAAGGCCCGCCCAAATGAACCGAAGCAGCGGGAGATGGAGCTGGAGAAGGAGAAGGGAGGGGTGTTTGGCTGTGACCTGGGAGAGCATCTTCTCCACTCTGGCCGTGATGGTAAGGAACAGCCCGTTCCCGAGAGCTTCCTCCCTCTGTTGGGCATGTAAAGATGAAAGAAAGGGAGATCGTGTCTAGCAAGGGGCAGGTTGATAGCGGTGGAGAAACGTGAAATGGGAGTTGAAGGCTGAAAGGGAAGCTGAGGCTAATGCTCATAGGAGGCCGGCACACTTGTATTTGCTTAAAGCCAAAGGTGTAAGCCAATCCCACGCTAGCCTGAAAACCAAGGAAGCCTTTTGGCCCAAGAGAGTGTAGTGCGTCAGTTTCCTAGCTCTTCTGGACATGAAGTTTCACGCCTCCATTCTGATGGGAGCTGTGATGGGACTTGTGGCAGTGTCTCTGGCTTCCCCAGAATTACTTTCTGCAGGCTGCTTGGCAGGTTGTGGCATTTCTTGAAAGCCAAGAACACGTCTGTGTTCAGTTTCCTCCCCGGCTCCTGCCTGTCTGCGCCATCTGCGACAGCCTTTTTTCTCCTCTACGGAGGAGGCAAGCAGTAGCGCGGCTGGGCTTAGTGGATGGGATGTGACAGGGGCAGCGGCTGAAGCAGGACTTGAATCAGGAGCTCAGCTAAGCGCTGGCCCTTGTTCTGTAGTCCCCCAGGTCGTGCAGAGCTGCGCTGAGTTCATTGAGCAGCACGGCGTGGTGCAGGGGATCTACCGCCTGTCCGGCGTGGCGTCCAAGATCCAGAAGCTGCGGTAAGAGTGCTTCTGGACTGTATGTTGTCTTGCTTTGGAGTTGTTTTCCTCTTTCTCCAAGCCCTCTGTTTTTGTGTCCTTCTCTCCAGCCATGACTTTGAGTCGGAGCAGATTCCGGAGCTCACCGTCCGGGACATTCACAGCGTGAGCTCCCTGTGCAAGATGTACTTCAGGGAGCTCCCAACCCCTCTGCTGACCGAGCAACTGCATGGCAAGTTCTCGGTAAGCACAAGGCAATGGCCTTCATGTCCCTCTTCGTGGCCTTTCCCATCCACACACACGCCTGCGCACCTTTTTTTGGTCTTTTTTCTGTTGAAGTTGGGGTTTTGATGGACATCCAGTGGGTGTCGCTGTACAACAAGCAGCTCGTGCTTCCTGCACACTGCGTGCACCGTAACACCTGGTGTGTGCATCCTGCCATTGGAAATGTGGGAGATGGGAGCAGCAGTGCCCTCTGCAGCTCTGAGGCCCTTTTTCTGTTAGCCCCATACGCTTGACTCGCATGATGTGTGTCTCAATCCCTTTCTGCTTTCTTCCAGGACGCTGTTTGTGCCGGTACAGATGAGGAGCGGTTGCTCCGAGTGCAGGAGGTCATCCAGCAGCTGCCTGCACCTCACTACAGGTCAGAAAACTGCTGCCCTCGGTGTGGAGAGCTCAGCCCTGCTGCATTTCAGAGGGCGATGATGCGATGGCAGGCTTTGTCTCACGCTGGCAACGTGATGCCTGTGTGTGTTGAAGTGGTGGATGTCTGCGTGGGGTGAATGGATTGGGTCAGCTCCTGGGCACGGGGGCACGGCTGGTGCAGCTGATGTCTGCGGCTGTGCTGTGCTGGGGCTTGGTGCTGCAGCGTGGCACTTGGGAAAGCTTGATCTACTTGCTAGTAGCAAGAACAGTGAGGTTTGTTTGGTGAATGTGAGCCCGGCGTGCTCAGTGGTGCTGAAGGTTTGGCTCTTGCTTTCCAGGACACTGGAATACCTGATGAGACACTTGGCTTGTCTGGCTGGGAGCTGCTCCATCACAAACATGCCTGCTAAGAACTTAGCAATTGTGTGGGCTCCCAACCTCTTCAGGTAAACTTCTTTTTCCGTCTCAGCACAAGGCTTAGATCTGTTCTCCCCACGGGCACACTTTGGAGAGGAGGACAATTTGTGCTCTCTTGGTTTTGTCAGATGGGGCTGGTGTGTCCTTGATCACCCGGGAGAATGTCTTCAGTGGCATCAGTGCTTGCCCACTGCGGAAGTCTCCAGAGCCCAACTGGACAGCCTTTGGCTGCCCAAATGCCCAAACGTGGGGAAACGATCTCGGGTCAATGACTTCTCCAATCTGCCTTTTCTACAGATCCCAGCAGAACGAGGCTGCCTGCGCCAGCGGAAGAGCTGCCTGCGAGGAACTGCAGAGGCAGTCGGATGTGGTAGAATTCCTGATCAACCACACCGACGTCCTCTTCTGCTCCAGCTCCACATCAGGTGTCGGAGATGGAGCAGGTGAGTGTCTTCCTGCATGAGCTTTGTCTTGATGAGACACCTTGATCAAATGCAGGCCTTCTCCAGGATTGTTGAGATACGCTTTTGCTATCGAGGGGCCAGCAGACTTGTGGGCTTAGATGAGAACATGGCATCCTGTGGATGGATGCGGAGAATGTCCAAGCCCAAAGTTGAGCATGAGAAAACCGTCCCTGTCATGGTGATGTTTTGCGTGCAGGTGAAGCTTGATGAAAGGGTTTTGACCTCCTCTTTTTCCAGTGGTTCGGATAAGCAAGGCTGAGAGATGTGCGGCACCTCTCCCAGAACTGTGATGGCTGTGCCGCTGCTTTCTGATCCTCCCTCTTAGCTGTGGTCTTCCCTTCCAGGGTGCAGTTCTTCATCAGGGCCCAAGTCTGTGCGGGTGTCTTCTCCTGCCACCAAGCTGCTCACCGTGGAGGAGGCACAGGCACAGAGGGGAGGCCACAGCAGCTCTCCCGCTGTGACAGAGAGCAGGGACATGCAAGTGGAAGAAGGCCCCGCAGCTGCGCGGGGGAAATTCCACACAGTCATTGACTTTCCGTCTGAAAGGTAAAGAGGACTTTCTTTTCCAGCAGCTTCCTATCAGACTTGGTTGGGTGGGCTTTTGTGGGTTTTTCTCCACTATTGCTAGTGCCAAAACTTGCAGAAGCTACGTGACGCCAATGGTGCGTGTGGTGGTGTACTGAATGTCCCCTCCCTTTGGACTCTGAGGTTCAACTAACACGCAGTTGCCTGACGGGCTCAGTTTAGCCACCAGAGGGCCTATTGCTAATGTACGTGTCAGAGATGCTTTTGAACTCCCTCTCTGGCTGCACGATTCCTCAGCAAGCAGTTATGTTTGCCAGCTGAATCAAAGCCCTCCATTCGATGCTGTCCTGGACAGCTGTGCAGCCTCTGCTCGCATGCTCTGCATCTGGGTTGACATGGCGGAGGGGAATGTAGCCAGCAAGACTCCAGGGCTGAGCTCTAGGAATGGAACCTCAACCTTGTGAATCAGAGCGAGCTTCTAAGTTGTGTTTCACCAGGAATCAGGCAGTGCTAGGAACAAGCAAGTGTTGGCAAGAGCTCAGGGCAGCTCTTCCCTCACCCTGCACCATGCACGACTCACACCGCTCCCTCTTTTCTCCCTCCAGACCAAGTCCACCCAGCAGGGTGAAGGAATCCCCAGCGTGCAGTTGGTGTTCCTGTTTCAGGCCCAGAAAACCATCCTCTGTGGCCAAACGCCAACTGCAGCGCGATGCCAGGGAGCCCTCGGAAACAGAGGTGGTGGTCCTGGCAGGTAAGGGTGCACATCCAGCTGTCAAAACCCTGCTTGTCAGCGCCATGCCAATTCATGCTTGGAGTCCACACAAAAGAGAAAGACAAACAACAAAAGCGCAACAGTTCCTTTCGAGACAGTGCTCCTACTGTTGCTATTGTCCTCTTGGCTTTGTCCTGCTGCCACTGCATAAGCAAATCTCAAGAACCACTCTCATCATTCAGCTTGTGCAAGTTTGCCACTAACTGTTTGCCTGTGTATCTACTCCTTCCTAGGTGAACCGAGCCCTCGTCCACGCAGAAGAGCCAGAGTGTATAGCGATGGTTCACTGTGTGCTGGCATCAGTGCAGAGCTGCTAGGAAGCAGGAATTGCTGCGGCTCGGATGAGAGCCTTCCATATAACATCAGTGAGGGAATGAAGGTCTTGATCCACGTGGAAGCCCTCATCTCTCCCAGTGGTGCAGAAGACGCTGACCTGAACCTGCCAGAAACAGCGGTCAGCGAGCTGGACTGTGACGGGGCACCATTGCAGTGCAGCCCAGCCCAAGCACAGCCCGAGTGCCCCGACAGCAGCAGCTCCATGCAGGAGCAGGTCAGCGTCAGCCAGGAGGAGCCGAGCCTGGTGGAGGGGGACGTAGAATCAGAGCTCCAGTCCCAGGCACCGGGCAGCAGCACGAGCTCTGAGCCCCTCTCTCCTTCACCAGAGACGATGAGTCCCATGTGTACACCGGACCTCTCACCGAAAGGCCCTCCTGGCTGTTAAGGAATAAAAGCACGCTGGTGCTGGATCAACGCCTTGACTGCCTTCTGAGTCTTCATTCCCAGGGATTGGGATGGATGCAAGCAACAGCAAGGCAGCTCATGTTGCAAGGCTATGGCTGTGGGCTGTGCGTGCAGCAGAGCTGCGGGTTTGTTCCCATTTTGTCTGGCTGTGGGATGCCTGCAGCGAGAGCTGTGCTCCCGTAGTGTATGGTAGCAAAGAATCTCCAGCATCCGGGATGCTGCTCATGATCATGGCCAGCTTGCTGGCTGTGGCTTTGTGATGCTTTTGAGTGAGGGCTTTTGGATGCTCCTGGATGCCTCGGCTGGTCCCCGACAGCTCTCTCGTCTCTCCCGCCGTGTCCATTCCTGGCTCCCAGCTACGAGCTGGCCCTGCAGAGCATCTGCAGCCCTGTCAGCATCACCATCCAGCTGTGGCAGGAGGAGCTCCCCCTGACCAACGCCAGGCAGTAGTGCTCGGTCTGCAGGTTAGCTGCAATTTACCTGTAGGTGGCTCTTGCAGAAGAAGACTCATACATCAGAGCGTTTTCCTCATTTGCAGCACACAAATGCTACAAAAGCAGAGACAACTCAGGAAGCTGTGGGTTTGCGAGTCTGCATAGGCATGCACTGTCTGTGTTGATGGTGCTCTGCCATCCTTTATTTCCTTCTCCTTGCTCTTCCATAAGCTGCTCAGGAATGGAAAGCTGCATGTCCCATAATTCCCCAGAACCCAACTTAGGTGACTGGTGTCCTGAACAGGTAAGGTCCATGTACATATACAAATCTTCCCCATTGCACAGCGTGCCAGTGCTGCCAGACTTTGTTATGGCTCTGTAGGGCACTTTCCAAGCTGTGTGTCATTTTCATCTCACCTTTCCCTTTCTTTCCCCGAGGTTTTGCCTTGCTTTGCCCTTTTATTCCTGCTACCTTCCTCTGTGTTGCTCAGGTGTTGCAGTTCCTTTGTGAATATCAAATCCTGAAGCACTGCTGCTCCGCAAAAGAGCCGTCCTGTCAGGTTGCATTGCTTCACTTGTGAAGGCCCAGGGCCTTTTTCTGGGGCCCTCGAGCATAGAAGCGAATGGCAGCGGGAGGCCTGAGTGGCTGGGATGTAGCCTAAATATTAATCTTGACTGCGATGGTGACCTAAAGGCCTGCAAGTGAAGAACGATCCTGGGATGGAACAAAGTACCCTGACAGTTTTGAGACAGCTTGTAGTTGTGGCTGTAGCCACAAGTGTTTTGTTTCGTAGAGGGAGCTCATGTGGGTTGTAGGTCTTGTCCTTGCGAAGACTTGTTCTGCAACAGGTGTTCCACTTGGGCTCCGTAGCACGTGCTGGCCATGCGGGTACAGCATGCAATGGAACAAACCCTGCAGGCCCTGGGGAGAGGCAAAGCAGGAGAGTGGCTGCCCCACGGTGGGGATGAAAGGCAGAGTGCCCTTTGAAGCAGGGGATGCCCTGCTGGCTCTGCCGATCGCATCCACTGCTGGCACGTTCCTTCTTCCTCCTTTCTGGCAGTTTGCTGTCGAGCAGATTGAGGTGGAAGTCAAAGACTCAAATCCAATGTTGCGAAGCCACTGCGGATGCCAAATCCCTGCACGGGAGACCTGGCCGTGTGCAGGAGTTACTGCAGGATGAGGAGCTGCTATTGGTCTTCAAGCAGGTAGGAGTTTGTTATCCATGCATAATACTGTATGTATTTCTTGTTGTTGTTTTAAAATCAGTACCAGTATGCAGTCTGATCCTGTGTGTTTGAAAAGTGTGGTGTAAGGATTGTCAGCTGAGAACAGCAGCAGAACATGGGGCTGTTGCAGGGGGAAGGCGTGGGGAAGGAAGCGGGGAAAGGAAAGGGAAAGCCTGGAAAAGGAATGGGGAAGGCACGGGGTGAAGGAAGGGGGCAAGACACGGGAATGAAGGGGAAAGGACAGAATACCTGTAGGGCAGCCTAAAAAGCAGTAACAAGCTCTGGGAGGACCGTAGAGTGCCAGATTCTGTGCTGGGTGTTTATCTGTGTGTGTACGTTGTCACTGTTTGTGCCTGGCTGCACTGCTCCAGCCCAGAGCCCGCTGCCTGCAGCTGCATCTTTGCTTCCTTCCCTCCTGCCCGGAGCCCCACGGGTGCTCCCACAACTCCCTTCCCACCCCCAAAACGCCAGAGAAGACACCTGGCAGTGGGATGGAGGAATCCCAGCAGCCCGTTTTCCTTCTGCCTGCAGCTCTCTCCTCCTCTGCCACACAGGGCTCCAGACTGTCCAATGGGAAAGACGTGGGGGAAAGGGAGTGCTGGCAGGAGCGACTGCTGCGGCTGACTGGGGAGGGTCTGCATCCCACGTGCCCTCCTGTGCTCTCTCTCCAGCTGCAGGAGGGCCAGAGAAGGGCAGATGAAAAGCTGCAGCTGAGCCTGATGGACCTGCACAGCTCTCGGGCTGTCTTCCAGAGGTAGCTGTGACCAATACCAATATGGCGCTCTGCTTTCTGCCAACGTGCTTTAATTTTGTTGTCGTTAAATGTACTGGGCAGTTACATTTTGGTATGTGGATATTTAAAAACAGTGCAACAGATGCTGGCAAAAAGTAATTTTTTAAAACTTATTATTATTATTATTATTATTTTCTTTTTGTAAAGCTCTTAGCACGGCTTTCCTGAGTTTGGAGGAGTTTCCCTCTGTTTTCTTCGTCTTCACCCCCACCGCCCCCCACTTCTCATTCCGTGTTCTTCCCCCGTCATCCCGACAGAGCACTGACCGCCAGCGATTGCGCCGCGGGCCGCATCGATCCCGTCCAAGTTCTTTCCGCGGTCTCTGCCGCCACCTCGTGGCCAATGCGCGGAACTGCCGCTGTCCGCTGCTCAGTCCTGCAGGCGGCACAACGCGTGCGCGTAGGAATGCGGAAGTGGCTTCGTAACCGCTCTGTGCAGCTCATCCGCCGCTCTCTATTGTGATTAGTCCTCCAGGTCACAGCCAGCATGCGCCCGACGACTCCAAACCAGCAACTGTTGCTCCTAAGCGCTACGCGTGCGGGCGAGCTGACGGTTCTCGGACCGCCGTCTCAGCGATCTCCTCCTTCTAAACCAGGCTGCCCCTCATCTATTTCCACGGCGGCACCGAACGTACGCGGCCGCCATTCCGCCGATCGGCCACGCGGGGGCGCCAGAGACCGCGGAAACGACGACTCCGAGCGGATCGACGTTGACCCGCACCGCCTCGTCCCGTGAGGCGGCCCGAACCGCCGCGGAGCGGCCGCTGCCCTCGGGGGAGCCGTGCGGGGAAGCGGGGCGGCGCTGAGCTTCGGGAGCGAGGAGGAGGAGCGGGAAGGTGAGCGAGTCAGGGCAGGTGGGGCTGTCAGTCCTTTTGTCGTGGCTCTTCAGCCTGTTCAGACAAGGCAGTGGGCAGCTGAGATGTCCTGGGTGGAGATGGGAACTTGCAAGGGAGCGTGTGAGAAGGACAGGTGGGGTCAGGCATCTGCAGCTACCGAGATAGCCATCCCCATCACCTCTCAGTGCTCACGCAGCCAGAAGCAGCTGTACTGATCAGTTCAGACATCGTGCAGCTGAAACACAAACATCTGCCGTTCACTTGTGTGAACCTCTGTGTATGTATACTCTTTTGTACAGACTGCTGCTGGCCTGCTTGTGTTCAAAGAATTTCCACTGAAGTGGACTAAATATTTCTGTGGAATTCTATGCTTTTTTTTTTTTTTTTTTTTTTTGGCCTTGATCACCTGAAAGAAATGGATGAAATGATGCGGGGAGTTCAAGTACAATGAAATGTGAAAGACTATCGAGAGTGGGAGACCTATTTGGAAAGTAACAAGAAGGGGAGGGAGAACACGTCTGGTAGTAATAGCTTGGTGATATTAAGTTGGTATAAATTAAGTGGGACGCACTGATGTATGCTGTATTCCTACCCACATAGACTTGGGTAGAATCTGTTCAGTGTAACGTCGCTACACTTGCCATATTATGCTCTTTAGGAGCGTGCTGTGTAGAGGAATATGGGTAAAATGTCAGTGGGGGTACCTTCAGAACTACCACCACGTCAGTGACATTTGGTGTTTTCCAAAGCATGGATCTTGTCCACACACAGTGCTTCTGTAAATGTTGGTATGGGTAAGCCTTGCAGTTCTTCTTTGCTCCAATGCAGGTGCTGCTATTAGCAAGGATTTTGTGCTTTGTTTTAAGGACATAAACACTTTGTTTATGTTTGTTTAATACATAACTGAGCTAGAATCTGCTGTACATGCACTTATTCAGCAACGAGCCGTGTCGGTACTGAAGCGAAGGCAAGATGAGCTGGAAACGGAATCTACTTATATGCAGCATCTGACAAGTTAGTATGAAGTTACCAGTTACTTTCTGACTGAAATCTCATTCTTTAAGTAGAAACACACAGTTAATTCATGGGTTATATTTTATTTTCATGTGTAATGTTTTCTCCCTCCCTGTTGTCAGTGGGCATACTGTACTAGATGTCCTAGTTGAAATCCTTACCGAAGTAGGACGCGTAGTATCACTTCTCCGTGGTAGAATAGTGAATATAGCATGACCAAATGATCCGTGAGTTTTGAATTACTGATCTCAGTGGCTGTCTATCAGTACTTGAAAAGAGAAACCGAGTCAGTTTTCCAGTAGATACTAGTTTGTTTGGAACGCAGGCACTGTAGAACAGGAGGACAAGGAAGGATTGACTGATAACTGGCAGCAGCTTGAGAAGAGTGAGCTCGGGGATGTAGCCCTTTCTGGTTCTAACTGGTGTGCAGGTGGGGTGGGTGCAAAGCATGCAGACTCTGAGTGTGTGTGCACTCTGGGAAGCACAGCTGGAAGCGTCACCAGGAAGGGCAGAGAGGAAGGGTGGATCTGGGGTCCCTCCCTGTGCTCACTCAGGTGCTCACCTCCCGGTTCAGGCTGTGACCTGGCAATCCCCCTGCACGAGGGAGCAGCCACAGCTGTCCTACAGTTCACTGATAATATTGACTGTGCTTCACTCTGGACACTGTGAATTTTTCATCAGGAGGTTTTATTTACTTTGGTTAGTTTCCAAATGAAGAGCAGAAGCAGAATCAGTGTTCTGCATTCACCTCTTTGTCTTGTTCCTGTCTTCTGGTAGCTGGGAATGGCAAACCAAGTAATGATGGATTGGAGAGTGATGAAAAGATGAAGCTTCTGAAAACGTGTGAGCATCGAAGGTACGTATAATTACATCTAACTGTAGTAAGTGTGTATCTGCTTCCTGTTACTTACACAGGGATGAAGGTAAATCCTTGCAGTTACTAAGCGAGATGATACACACACGTGCAAAAATGCCTTTCCTTTCCAAAGCTCAAGGTACATGGAAACCATCTGTTTGTTAATGGGGGGTCTTCTTCATGGTGATTGGAATCTGAATGTTCATAGGTGCATCTGAACATCTAACCTACCCTCTGTTATCAGCGTAGGCCAGGTGCTACATTTTGAACGTCAGGGTCTGCTGCTGACCTTAAGTTACTGGGAGCTCTGAAACCGTTCCAGTTGCATTGGTGCCTTGACTCATCACTGTTTAGACACAAGTAAGGACTAAAGAGTTTTATTGGTTGAAAAACGACGTAATAAAACTTTGCTTGAAGCAAACTGTTAACCTTTAACGTTAAGTAATGTCAATAATTACATACAAGAGGTATGCTATGCAAATGATAGGTATAAATGTAATTTTATTGTTGATTTTTGCATGCTCTTTTGGTATGTGGTGCCAGGACTAACGTTTTTTAGCCCCAGTGAGACTTGGATGCAGTCACAGTTTCCATGCAAGTTGTTGCATAAGCTACATAGAACTGAGATGATGGACTGTTGAGAGCGCAGTAGTTTCTTACAGACTACCTCTGGCAGGGATAGTATGGAGTACCATGTTAGATGTTTGGTGTTTCAGGTGGGGGGAGTTCCTAGTATGAATGTGGTAAAGTGAAGGTCGTTAGAGATGCTTTTAATGTCCTTTGGCAGCTCACAAAGTACCTTACTGTTACAGTCTGTGTCTCTAGGGTTGCATACTTACTTCTGCTTCCTCACTGTGTTTCCTTAGGCTATTGCTCTCACCGCTATTCTTAGTATATCACTGAGCTTTCTTTTACGTACGTACATGGTGAATAACTCACCTGAGTTCATTACAGAATGCAGGACTTGCAGGCGGCAGCTGAGAGAGCGTTCACAAACAGCTGGTCACCACGAAGGCATGCCGAGTGATGAAGAACTGGCTCTGACAGAGGTGACTGAATTCCAGAAGAGCAAAGGTTGGTCAGTATGTGAGAGCAAAATTCCTCCCGTATTGAGAAGGATTTTCAAGGGAGAGTGAAGAAATATACCCTTTGAATGGTATATCGTTTATTTTCTACAGCACAGAATTGATGCATTTAAACAATTCTGACCAATGCCTTAGGAAGAATAGATAAGACCGTAGGCTTCTTTAGTTTAATCAGTTTTTTGTCCAAAGTTGGAATGTATTTCAAATTGAGATTTGAACTGCCTTAGTGAGCAGGTCACGAGGAGCTGGGAGAGGCACGGTGCGTATTTGCTGAATAACAGAAGGAGGATTTTCGTGTCTGAGCTTTTAAGAGACATACAAAATATGAAATGTAATGGGTATTTAAATCTGTGCAGTTGTTCAAAACCGCAGAAGTCTTTTTGTGGTCTTCTGTATCTCTTTTTTCCTGAAAAGGGCTTTGCCAGAGTGCAGGATGGGGGCATGCTGCTTGCAGGGAAGACTTCTGTACAGGAGCTTTGCTGTGGGTTACAGAGGCATTCCAGAGCTTGAGATAAGTGTTGTTAACTAGAAGGAGTGCATCTTTTCCTCTTGTCAGGTTGCTTGCATGTGAATCACTTGCATCTTTATTAATGTGGAGCTGTTTGCTGACATTTTGACAACCCTACCCTCTGAAATATAGCTTTACATTCAGTTTTTGCTTGCAGCTTTGGTCCATTCAGTGATTAGAATCCATGTGAAAATGTTAAATAGGAATCTTTTGGTATCATTAGATAAATTTTTGCGTGGAGCTTTTTCTCTCAATCCTGACAGCTGAACAACTAACGGGAATGATCTTTCAGCAGAATTCTACAGACCTGAAAGAGATGCCTGAAAGAGATGTCTTTAGCCCTCTGTATCCGAAAAGGTAAGCTGTCTCTGGGACTTTATTTTTTTACTTTTTAAAATTGTTATTTTTAGTCATAGAATCATAGAACTGCTCAGGCTGGGAAAGACCTTAAAGACCACCAAGTCTACCTGCAACCTAACCTCTTTTTTTAGCCTTTGTTCTATTTTTCTGTACCTTTTCCCCAGAAGCGTGGGTGAAACATATTGTAGACATCCATGAGCAAATGGAACAAATGTGCCTTCTACTGTTTCATTATAGGAATAGTTACCAAACATTGATGTTTATGAACTCATTCCGACAAGAGTGACTACGCAGTCAACTTAGTGCTTTTTTGCTCCTGTAACTAAAAGCTTTCATAAATGGAAAGCTCTTAGTTTATGAGGCACAGCCCAGAGTCTGGTTTTGTGATCTTAGCTTAGAGTATCTGAGGGCTTGTGTTATTTGTGGTGGTCTGCTCCCCCGTCTACTCCTGACTCCTCCTTTCTTTCCTGAAATAGTTGATATTGCTGATGCTTCCTGCTGGACGCTCTTAGAGAGGGGATAACTGGTAAGAGTCTGGTAGGTGTGGGGTTAAGACACAGCTGGGAGAAGAGTGTTGCTAAGCCTGATGCAGCATGTTTGTCTGGTTACAGGAAGTGCTATTCTGCTGAGAATCCATTAAACACATACTCGAGTGTTTCCAACTGCTAATTCCATTGGGTATTGCAAGGAGTTTCAGTTAACAGCTGTTTCCTCATATGAAAGAACTCCATAGTTGTAATTCATTGGTGTTTAAGAGATGAATTGTCTGTTTGTCTTACTTTCAGGTCAAGCAAAATCCTTATTTCCTCTTCTTCTTTTTCTGACCAGCACTGTGGAAGACAATCATCGCCATGTTCAAAATTCCAAGGCAGACGGTTTTGGTCAGCTGTTGAGGTAAAGAAAAAGCACCGATCTTGTCTGTGAAAATCATTTTAGTTAAAAGTAGACTGTCGTCTTTGAGGAAATGTATCTTCAGTCGAATCTGATTCCTGAGAGCTTAATGCATTTTAATAGGAAGGTTAGCTGTTTTCCTCAGTGAGCTATTTATGCTTACCCACCTCTGATACGTAGTCAAGAGACTTTAATTTCATCATCTGTTCCTGCTAACCTTCCATGAGATCAGTCATTGGCACTCTGTGGATAGGTCTGTTTCCTCAGTATGTGCATACAGTGCCCATGCTGCTCTTGTAGAATAGAATCCCTGCACGTGCGTATAAGCGTATTAGTATAGCTTTATTCAGTCTAAAGTGCTGAGTTAGGAATGTCTGAATGCCTGTGATTCAATTCCCTCTTAGATCCGTTTCCTCTATGAGTGTATTTGGATTCGTACTGAAGAAGAGGTTTAGATGCAGGAAAACACATTAACGTCCCATTTCCCCTGCTGTGTGTGCTAACAAGGCCATGGTGACAGCTCTGCATAGGCTTCCTGCTGCCATGTTGCACATTCCTGTAGAAAAATCAGGGAATTTGGGAATGTTGAGGACTTGCCATATTCACTCCTGGGGCAAGCTGTTGTGTAAGGGTTTGTCATGGACAGATGCAGAGAAGAGAAGAGGGAGCTTAGTGCTGATACCTAGCAGACACAAAACAGACATAATATTCTGGTATCACCTTCTGAGATTGTGTATTGCCTGATTTAAATGTCCTGTCAAATACATGCAAGTTTCTAAAAGCGGGACCAGTGGTCTTTCACTGCAGATTGAAGTTTTCTCCTTTCAGTTTGTTTTCCATCCTCACTGTCAGTCTTCTCTTTAGAAGCGGTGATGTGCAGAGCAGTTGAAAATGTGTTTGTGTTGGGTATCTTCTGACAGTTTGCCACTCTTTTCTGGAGTGAAGTCATGAATTCGTTTACCCCAGAGTAAGTAGTACTGCGGGTCATGCATTAAACTCTTCGGATCTGTTCAGCAGCTTATTAGTGTGACTTATCTGTGCTTGAGACTGCCGTTGTGCAGCCCCTATTGGTGCTGTCTTTCAAAGCAGGTGATCATCTGCAGGCTGCCTATCGGGAATGTCCTCTAAACCATGCCCAGAAATTGTATGGGAGAGTACTCACAAAGGGCTGGGCGAGAAGAGGACAGGAACTATTTTAATGAAGAAGTACAGTTGATGAGGTTTTGATGTTTGTGCCATCCTACAGTCTAACTTTCCAAGCAGCTCATGCAGTCAAAAGGAAGTGTCCTGCCAAGCACTCCAGAGAAGTATGCAGTAGTTGTGGGCTTTGTGACTGCTTTCTGACTGGTGACTGCTAAGATCACGTACTGTGTCTGTGTGGGTGAACTACCTTGAGGTTAACAGTTACCTTGACATTAACCATTCTGTGTTGAGGGGGAGACCAGCGATGTTCTTACGCTGGGCTTAAGTCTTTTTAAATAGTCATTTCTACAGTGATAACAGGTAACTGAAGGCAACTCTTGCTAACGAATAATTCTGAGGTCAAGTACAAAAGGATCTTTTTGCTGCTATGGATCAAGGCTATCAACCTTAGCTGTGTTATGAGGCTGGTGGCGTTTAATCTTATGTAGCGTATGTTAGCAAATTGTTAATGAATTGGAAGGGTAACACGCTCTTTCTTTCCCTGGGAGGAGATGTGTGTATGTATGAGGGTACAGCTCATAGGTGCATGTAAAATTAGTCTACTTCAAAATACTATTTATGATCGGTAGTTTTTTAGTGACTAATTGGAAGTAAGCTTGGAGAGAATAAATCTTGTTTTTTGAGTACTGAAATTGGATGAACATGGTATCTTTTAAGTTTAAAAAGGAGGTTCTAACGCACCCTCAGCCATCAGATATGCATGTTCTGTTTCTCCATTACTGCAGCTGCTCTCCAAGGTTCTCCTTTGGGATGGGACTGTACAGGAAGACACAGTCCGTGGTGTGGGACTGAGCAAGCTGCTGAATCGTTACCTTCTTCTGAACCTCTTCAACACACCACCTGGGCCAGAAAACATAGAGAAGTGTAAAGAGGTGAAAGGTCTTATTTCCATGGGGACAGATGTAGTCTGAAGTGTAATTATTTAACATTTAAAGTTGTTTTTTTGTTTGTTTCTTTGTTTTTTAATGACCTTGGTGTATAAAAGAATTTCAAAGCAAGCATTGGTTCCTAGGCTTTTAGGAATAACTGCTTAAAATGATGTTTTTGTTTTCTGAAGAGTAAACACTGCCAGTAATAACTGAACTAGCCAAAAGGACAAGTCTGCCAGAAGTGGTGTGACTTAGTTTTATTGAAAGCCTTTTTTTTTCTTTCTATTTTTTCTTTCAGAATACTCTCTGGGTGAACAGGTGGTTGCATGCTTCCCAGAAAGGTGGTTCCAAAATCTTGGAAGTGGGTCAACTCTCCTCGAGTCAGTGAACTTCTGCCAGCATTTGGTTCAGTGAGCACGTATGCTTCACAGGAATAACCACAGGTAACAAACAACATGTTCTTTGGGATGCAGCACTTGCTCATATTCTTTATGTTAGTATTTCTTTTAGGGACGTGGTTCAGTGGGCATGGTGGTGATGGGTTGACAGTTGGACTAGATGATCTTTGTGGTTTTTTCCAACCTTAATGATTCTATGATTCTTAAATTCCTCAAGCCTCATGCATTTAACACTTTCAGTGATGTACTTCCAACATCTACGTACAACTAAAGATGCAATCCATAATGTAAAATAGATCGCTTTTGCAGTACTAGTTCAGGCTAGTTTGAGGCTCTAGATGTTGGGTGCAGTTAGTGGTCAGTGTAGCTCAAGGCACATTTTAGCTTTATTGATTTTGAAGTCAGGTGTGAATGTGTTGCTATGTCAACTTGTTTTTCTAATAGTGATGAAAGTGAAGAAGTTGTTCTCCTGTTGGTGAAAGTCAAGGCTCTGCGTATTGCTGAAGAGCTCACTGAAGAGTGCAAACGGGAACATCTTAAATCTGTGATCAGGAAATAAGGATTTCTTTGAAGCAGCAGTTCTTTTACTCAAACAAGCCTGATGCTCATTCTAAAAAAGTGGTAACGTTTAATGAGTGGACTGCCTACGGTTGTTTTACTGTGAAATATTTTGGTTTTTTTTTTTTCTCCAGATGTCTTATGATGCCATCTACTCCTAGATAGAATCACAACCGTCGGTGTGAAGTGCAGGTGTTCTGAAATATATGACGAAGCCTCATTGCTTTGTTCTTTTGGGAAGGATGACTGCAGTAAGTGCCTGTAACGTTACCACTGCTGGTGAGCAGACAACTTCACAAGCTGTTTTCAGTACCACACCAAATCACTCTGACCCAGGAGTCACTGAACTCTAACTTATCGTCCACTTAATGAGATAACTCTACCAAACTCACAGTGAGTTCTTCATAGCTTTTTGACCCTGACACAGAAGCAGGAATTCTGTATGCAGTGAGAAGTTTGATCTATGAACATCTACTGATGGTAAACAGGTGTTCAGGAAGGTAAGAAGTTGCACAGGAGAACGTCTTAACTACGCTTAGTCTTCTCCAGAGTATGATTTGTAGTGGAGCTTTGTACTTGAGATACAGACTGGACTTTGTGCACAGATTTGGAGCTGTCACCCGCCCTCATTTATCAGACCAGCAGAACAACAACTCCAGTTACCTTCTAGTAATTGGCTCTCTATGGACATTTACCTTTTGCTTCCCTCTAAGACCCATTAAACCTCATTTCACCGTACCCATGTTGGATTTCTAATGTTGTGTAACTTCGTATATGTGCAGTAAATATTACTGCTGCAGAATAAAAAGGATGTTTTCTCGTAGAAACAGCAGTGCGTCACAAATTCTGCTAAGTTTGCTATTGCCTGCTTCTCTAAAATGTTATGTATGGGTCTTCCATTTAACTCTTGGAGGCTTTTATTCCCTATGGTTTTTCTGTTGTTTTGTATTGCAGAATATGTATTTTTTTAAACTGTTTTAATTGTAAATAGCATTCATCAGTGTTATAGACAACAATGACTTTTAAAATAAAAGCAAAACCATTATATTGAAAAGTAAAGATGTTTTTGTGTTAATGAGACTTTTAACTCTTTCAAGTCTCCAACACGGCAGGAATGTTATGTGAAGTATGGAAAAAAACTTTGGCACTGCTGGCGCTTCATTATCTGCAGGATTTAGGAGTTCTGTTGTAAGTAATTGTGCACTTCTACTTTCCTGAGTGCAAAGAAAATACAACTGATGGGTAATCAGCTGAAGCATGTGATCTCCGTGCTTGCTTTTGTCTCCTCTGCTTCCTTATTCATGTTGAAAGTTGCTCCCAAAGAAATTAGTCTTGTGCTGCTATGAAATTGGAATAGGTTCTATCACACTTTACCTCTGTAGAGTCTTCTTCCAGTGGCTGGAGACGTCACTTGTCATGACTGGTAAGCAGGGGAAGGCGATTTTTACTGGAGCTCAGAAGCCCCATCCCAGTTGAGCATCTTTGAGAACCTACTGTGCCACTTTGTGGTGAACCTTGCACCCATTCACACACTCTGACTGGAGTAACAGCTAATCTGGCTTCATTCTTGCAAGCTGGTTTCAAAACGTTGGTATTACTGCTTTGTTGTCAGGTTACTATTGGTGCTTTATCAGATGTCATTTCAAAAGTGCCTTTACAGGACAGCTAAGCAGCACTTACTCTCAGATTGTCCAGCTGGGCTTCTGTACATCTGCTTCCCTGCCATAGCCCCCTTCTGAACATCTTGAATGAAGCATTTTCACAATTGGCCCCTGTCTACTTGGCAAAGGCAGAAGAAACAGTTATTTGGAAGTGACAACACAATAACTGCAAACCTCTTCTATTAGCTGTGATTTAGAAGGGAAGGCAGAAGCAGGGCTGAACACACTGTAACACTGGTCAGAAAAGGGAACGTTTGTTTTCAGGAAAGGGCAGTTTAACATTCAGACAAGAACTGCTGAAATTTCACTGTCTTTTATTTGCATACGAAACTTGAAAACTGACAATTCTTACACTGAACTCAAAGCTGTTACTTGTTCAGCTCTTCACTCGCTTCCCTCCGTATTTATTCCTCTATTTTTGAAGTATTGCACTCTCGCAGCATATCGAATTCCAGCCAGGGCTGCTTCCACTTCTGTGCTTCCTTCATTTTTTTCTCGGGTAGCTCAAATTTTATTCCTTTTATGTTGTATTTCGGCCTCTCCCACCGTTTTGACCATGGTTGAGGTTTCATTCTGACCTGCAGCTAGAGGGAAAGATTTTTTTTAGAAAAGAAGAAAGGTATTAAAAGGTCAGAAGGTCAGAATTCTGACTGTGAAGCAAAGCAGTGAGACAAGTGCTGCTTTAAGAGAAGAGAGCAGCCCGATCTGTCAGCAAACTAAGGGACTACTGGACACCAGTGGGAGAAAAGGGATTTTGGGGCTGTGTGGCTGTTATGTTTGTTCATATACCTAAATAACACTGATTTATTACACCGTCCTTAAGTTGATATGCTGTTAACTCTCTTCTACGCTTCTAACTCTGTTACTTACTAAGGAAAGAAGAATAGGACAGCAGCCGTTCCTCCTTTTCCCTGTAAACTAAATTGGATAGCATTCTTTTACCAGCCTGCCAGACCTTCTGAGATGCAGATCTTGCTAACTGCTCCTTCCACCCCCACATCAGTAGCATTAAGTTTCCATAGCACTGGCTGTTCTGTCTGCACAGTGTAATAAAGAGGCATCTGCAGGCCATTACTCCTTGCACGTCTCCTAAGTTACCTACTGAGGAAGGCAGGTACTTTGGTTATGAATGTTCTTTCCCAACAGGAGTAGCATTAAGATACCAGATTTTACATGCTTGTATCACCTTGATAACTACCACAAGTAAAAGCTGTTTAACAGCCTTCCAGGCCCTTGTAGAATGGCCACTTGGAAGAGACTCACAAGGATTGTAGGAGTTCAACCCCTGCCTCCACATAAAACCAGCCACACTATGTCTGAGAGTGGTGTCCAAAGGCTCCTTGAACTATGGCATATTTTGTGCACGGTCAACCTCTGGTGCAGAAGCTTTTCCACCCTGACCCTCCCGTGATGGAGTCCTCCATCTGGCTCTGAAATGGAGCCCTGCAGAAACCCCAGGTGACTGCTCACCATCCTGATATAATCCCTGTATCAGTCAGAAAGTTAACTAAATTATCGCCTACGTTCCCACTAAAAAATTAAACTCCTGCCTTGTTTACAGGAATTTCTTCATGGTCTAAATGAGACACAGATGAAAAAAACACTTTTTTCATCACTTGATAGTAAAAGATAATAATTTTTTTCCTACTGTTTTTTACAAACAGCTGAAGAGAGCCTACAGGAGACACCACATTCAAGTGGTTATCTTGTGTTGGCAAAGCTTAAGGGGACTCTTAAAACTCTTTTCTGCTCCGATGAATTATACCGTGCCATAGAAATCTCCTTATGCTCTGGAGTTCAACTGTCTGGCAGCTAAGTTGAAGGCACGCTTCCTGACACAGTACTGGCCAGAGGGCCACTACCAACAGATTATTTGCATGGGGTCACTGTGTTTCAGACAGCATGGAGACTTGGCCTCAGAGCCAGGGAATGGCTTGAACACCTCCAGGGACAACAGTTCCACCACCTGCCTGGGCATTTCGAGAGGACATTTTTCCTAGTATCCAACGTGAACCTCCCCTGGCACAACTGAAGGCCATCACCTCTTGTCCTCCTGCTGCTCCCTGGGAGGAGAAGCTGACTCCCACGCAGCCACAACCTCCTTTCAGGTAGTGGTGCAGAGAAATGAGGTTTCCTTTGAATCTCCTCCAGACTGAACAATCCCTGCTCCTTCAGACACTCCCAAAATATTGTGCCCTAGATCCATCACCTCTCTGTTGCCCTTCTCTGGATGCAATCCAGGGCCCCAGTGCCTTTCTTGTAGTGAGGGGCCCAAAACTGAGCACAGTACTGGACGTGCAGTTCCACCAGTGCTGAGAACAGCAGGCAGATCGCTTCACCAGTCCCTCTGACTGCACTATTTCTGACAGAGGCCAGGATGCTGCTGGCATTCTTGGCCTCCTGGGCACACTGCTGGGTACGTGCAGCCAACTGTTGACCAATACCCCCAGTGTGCAACGTATCACATCGTCACTCTCCTCTCAGAGGCAGCACCACCACTTTAAACACTGTGCCACTTAAAGCAGTGCAGGTGGGTTTCGGAGACATGAAAAATGCTTAGCACAAGAGGAATTCCATTTCACAAACAGAAATACCTGCACTCAGCTCCCAGCTGACCTCGAGATGTGAGGCAAAGGCAGAGGCAGGGCCCGTGTCTCTGTCACCTTCCGACACGCACTTTTCGAGTACCAATGCCTCAGAGCCCTGAGGAATCTGAGGGCGGCCCCCACCGCGGCCTACCCCTTCTACCTCCTCTCCTCTCTCTGCTTCTGCTTGTCAATAATGACGGGCTTCGGGGGAAGCTGGAATCCTGTGGGCTCTCCATCACTCTTCATTCGACACATCGAGGAAGAAAACCACCCGGTGAAGATAAAACGCTCAGAAAAACACCGTTCTCAAAAGGCACCGTTCCCCACAGCCTCGCAGCTCAAACCCCCCGCAGGCGGCTGCCATAGTGACTACGAGTACTTCCGGTCCGCCGGCGCCAGAGCGCAGGGTGGCTACGGCAAGCTCGGAGGGCCAAAACTGCCCTCAGCGCGAAGCGGAGCTGTGTGTCGCTCTACTCCTAACCCCTTCTGAGCTCTGTTCATGATCTGATGGGTGGATTTGAAGTGGAGGGTATTTGACGCTGCTTAGAGAAACGAGGGGCCTGTGAAAAAAAGGAGCGTGCTGCATTTTGTGGTGCAAGATGTTCTGGGAACTGCTGCTAACAATGCCCAGCAGGCTTCCTTTTTGCTGGGGAGAGGTTTAGCAAGGATTTTTTATATGAAAAGAGTTCATCCTATATTTCCCTTCCACTGACCTTCCGTCGTACTGCTTGAGAAATTGCTATGTCTTGCTGTAGAGAATGCACATGCACCTGCACTTGTATCTGCACAAAGAATCATCTAAACATCTCTGTCCGTGTTTCTTTTTGGCACTGGGATGGAGCTGTGTGGAACACAGACTTGGATGAATCTTCAGTCGGGTGCAGGGACGCGTAATGCTCATCTTAGATGTCACGCTGACAGCAGCAGTAGAGAGGCAAATGTCATAGGGTTGCATGTTTTTTTTTTCCTTTTGTTTCAGTCCTAACCGTGGAAGCATAGAAGCGTTACCCAGACCAATTGAGCATTTCTCACATGTGCTTTCTACCAATGACACAGGGCAGTGGAAGTCAGCATCAGAAGCATCTGTAACAGCCCTGCAAAAGACTGGTGAGAGTTACCCTGGCAGCCTCTTTTGGCAACCTCAGGTCTCTGCAAGCTGTTGAGCTGTGTCGTAAGTCCTCCCGTGGTGCTGACTCAGCTCTCCCTGTCTCTCGTGTAGGAGAGCTGGTCTTCAGCTCCTTCCTGTTTCCTGCCTATCTGCTCCCTGCTTTGCCCGTGGGCCAGTGAGCCTTTTATTCCTCGCCCCCAGATTTGCACGTGTGGATAAGAGCATCTTGATTTCTGTGTTTGGCTGAGCGGGTAGAGCAGGGCAAGGGGGCTGATTTAAACGTGCCGCTTTCCAAATACGGTGCTGTTGGTGTGGCAGTGCTTCTGGCGTTGCAAATTGTGTCAGATGTCAATGAATTCCTTGGAATCTGTTGAGTTGACTTGTGCAGGTTTCATTCTGGAGCTGAATTCTTCCCGGACGCTTCTGTGCATAGCCATGGCCTTTGCTTTTTTCTTTCCTCCTCTCTTTGTTGTGTTTGACATTGTGCAAGCCGTGAATCACCAGGAAGCAGCTGAAAGTGCTCTGGAGTTGTGGGGGACAAACTCCCAAGAAACAATGTGCAGCTTCAAAACCCCAAAGTTTGGAAAGATGAGAGGTGCGCAGCGCTCTGCCTGGTGCAGGACACGATGCGCTCTGCAAGGCGCTTTCCACGAAGACCTCAGGTCTGTGCTGAAACTGCATCCAAAGCAGCCCAGTGCCCTGTGCTTGTTGTACCCGAAGGTATCGGTGCCAGGGGTTGCTGCTGTGTTTGCAATGCCATTGTGTCAGCAGGGTGACGTTCATGGCGTGCGATGCCCTCGGTCATTGAAGGCATCCTCGCAAATGTTCCTAGTGAGGGCCATGTTTCATTGACACCATAGGTTGTTTTCTGGAAAGTGAAACAGTGTGCTTGTGTACGTCAAGACCACATTCATTTCCAAGTGACCACAGTGCACTTCACATCTGCTGCCATTGCCCCTCGGCCGTCCTGTGGTTGAAGCCGGTGGGTGTTCAGCACCACAGCGTCCTTTGCTTACTCCCCCCTTCCCAGTGGGATGGGGGAGAGAACTGTGGGGGAAGAAAAAGAAGGTAGAACTCATGTGTTGAGAGAAATCTCTTTCCAAAGGTAGAGGAAAGGACAGAAGTAATGAATATCTATCTATCTATCTATCTATCTATCTGACTGTCTATCTATCTACCTATCTATCTATCATTGAGTGTATCTAATGAGTGATGTAGAAGCACTGGCTCAGCACATCCCAAGCAATGGCCAAGCAGAAGAAGAGATTGAGATAAACTACCACCCCATCCAAAACCCATTCCACTTGATATCATATGGTATGGAATATCCCTTTGGCCTGTTGACGTCAGCTGTCCTCATTTGGTTTCCTCCCAGCTCCTTCTTGAGAGCTTTGCTGAGAATGGCCTTGGCTCTGTCCAAGTCCGCTTCTCAGAAATTATAAACATCAGAGTGTTCTCACTGTTGGAGCATCATAAGAGAGACTGAAGAAAAATGGATCCCACCTGAGACTAAGACAGCCCCCCAGAGTCTGTGCAGTGAGATGTGTGGGGCTGCAGGTCGTGCATTTCACTGGCAGCATTGGCCAGGGGTGCTGGGGAGGTTTGCGTGCTCAGCTTGGGCATCGCGCTGCTGTGCCTGTCAACACAGCATGCTTCGTGCTCTCCGAGCAGCAGAACAGCGTTTCATCAACAAGGTGCCATCATATTTACTGGAACCAGATGCATTTGTGTCTCAGGCTAGGTTTACCCTACGAGCTCTTCTTGACGAAGCTGTTTTGATTCCCTTTGTCCGTGTGCAAGCGGAAGCACTTTCCCCCCTTGTGTTCTGTCCCAAGGTATTACTCTTGGTGGACAGAAGGAGCTGGTGGATTCAGCAGCAGTAGATTCTGTTGGTTTCCTCTGTGCTGCTTCATCCCTGGAGCTCGCTGCTGCACGGAAGAATACAGGCGTGTTTATCCCAGGCTGCTGTAAAGGGGAGCCCGGTTGGCGTAGCAGTGAGCAGCAGCTAACGGGCTGTGCAGAGGAGGCCTTTGCAGAAGGAGCAGGAGTGCCTGCGTCCATCTGTATCCTCGGATACGTTCTGGCAGTGAGGCAGCAGCTGTGGCTACAGTGACTGAATGCAGACTTGGCAAGACCCCCAAGGCTTGGGGCTGCCACGTGGCGTTTCCTAGCCCTACCCTCCTTTATATGCCTGGCAAAGCACAGCCACCCTGCACCCAGGGCAAGCGTTTGTCTTAGTGTCATGTTTCACGCTATCTTGTGAAGCTCAGGCACTGGGGGCAGCTTCCCCACAAAGAAAAGGAGGAGGAAATGAGGTCGTCATGGAAGCCAAAAGGCAAAAATGCACTCGGGAAAGAAACTGTCGAAGCAGTCTAGTAGCAGTGCTATGTATTTCTCTTCCTTTATTTCCATCCAGGTGAAAGAGATGGCTGCTCTAAGCCGCCCGTGGATGCAAAGAAGGACCCTAGTGTGGATTTGCCATAGGCCCAGCAAGAGGCTCAACAGCACCAAGCTCCGGGTCCTGCACTTTGGTCCCGACAACCCCATGCCAGCTTCTCCAGGATTTGGCTGGGATGGAATTCCAACCACGCACTGATTTCTCGAACGCTGGGGTGCCCTGTTGGAATCCTGTGGTCTTGTGACATGGTCTTGCCTCCCCACCTTGTCCGTCCATGGTGGAGCAGCCGGGTGGCCCTTAGTGATGTCATAAGCGGCTAGAATGAGGGGAGGAGCAGCGCGTGCTGCTTCCCTTCATTGGAGCGCTTGAGCTCGGCGTGAGTACGTGGCTTGTTGCACTTGTGCACTGATTGAGTCCCTTTGTCTTCATCCCGTCTTGCGCAGCGTCTTGTAGGTAAGCTGAGACGGTGCGGGATAGACGGGTGGGCAGTGAGGGCTTGAGAAGTGCTGGCTGGCAGAGCTCCTAGGATCATATTGCTTCGTCTGGACCGTCATACGCCATTTTCCCCCAGGCCATCACTTCCAAAGCCATCCATCAAGATGGCATTTGTCCAACGGTTTTTCCCTCGCCTTCCTTGCTAAACTGTGGAGGCTCACTGACCTGCTCTTTCTCCCTCCCCTGCCCACCCTCCGCCTGCTCCCTTGGTGCAGCTTTTGCTCGTGGAAGATCAGAGCAAAGTGACAAGGAACGGCTGCGGGTTCAAGGATCTGCTTCTCCCTTGTTCTGATCTCTTGCCAGGTACGTGCCATGTTTTGTATTGCCACATGGTTCAGCAGCCCGTGTTTAGTCACACCGTGTGTAGTAACACAGCCTCGTCCAGCTTGGATGTGACACTGGAAAAAACATGTGGGTTTTCTCCACTTCCCCTCCAGCTCAGCCCTCGGCAGGGTGCTGTCTGTAGTGCTGGGAGCAGCTAGTGTGAAGGAAGCAATCCCTTACGCAAAGAGCCCTAGCCCCACTCTGTGCAGAGCTGCACAACGTGAGCCAGGGGCACAAGCACGCATGCTTTGGCTGTGTGAGTGTGGCCGACAGCGGTAGGGAGCACAGCAGAGATGCAGGCAGAGGAAATGCGTGGACAAGGCTGTGGCCGGCGCTGGTGGTGAGGCTGCTGCTGGGAGCCGGGGGCTGGGGAGCAGCTCCAGCCCCAGCAGTGACACCTCTCCCTGGCCTGCTACTGTGCTCTCAGCGTGCTGCGGGCAAATGCATCTGCTGCTTTGTGCCAGAGTCCCCATCTGCTAGCAGAGGGACAGTGACTTGGTCCAGTGCTGCGTATTGCAATGGCTGTCCCGTTTGATTAGACTGCACAGAGTGGTTGTTTCTAGAAGTAGTTCTGAAGAAGTCTCTTGATCCAGTGCTGTGTGAGCACAGGAAATGTGTTTCTTTTCTGTTGCAGCTTGTCGCGCCTGCTGTGATGGGCATCGCGAGCAGCGAGATCAGCCGTGGGCCTGACCGGGCGTTGACGGAGGTACAGTGTGAAGCTCTGCTTGGTCTCTGTTCCCTGCCTTGAGCCAGCAGTGTGAGCCACAGGTGTCCTCTCCTGCTTGTCAAGAGAGAGAGCATCCTTCCGGCTCTCTCGGTGTCCCTGAAGAGCTGCCTTAAAAGCTTCATTGCCTTGCTAGTGGCATCGAGATGGCACCCTGAAATCCTCCTTGTTTGTCCTCAGCTCCTCACCATGGCCTGTGCTCTCTGTTTCAGCCTGAGAAGCAGGGGAAGCCCTTGCTGGTCCAGGAGGAGTTATCTCTTAATATTCCAGCTATTGCTGCTGGCCATGTTATTAAGAGATACATTGCCCAGGCAGCGGATGAGCTCTCCTTGGAGGTAAGCAGATAAAGAAGGCGTTCCTTGTTGTCACGGCCAGAAGAGTATACCGTGTGAATGCATCAGGAATATTCTCAGACACCTTCAGAATGCCTTGTGAGGCGAAGCCCAGAAGATGCAGGTCCAGATAGGACTTGCACTGGGTTGGATGCAGGGAGGAGTTCAGCCATGTCTAAAAGACGTTTTGATTTGGCATGCTTGCACTGTATTCTGTCTGGTGTGTAAGGCAGTGACTCTTGTACCTCCAAGTTCAGCTTTCTGACGGGAAATGCCTGAAGAGCTGCCCCGGTGCAATTGCTCTCAAGCTGTGCGCTCTTTGGCAGTGCAGAAGAAGGGTGCCATTTCAGCTGTGCTTTCCTCCCAGCTGTGCTGACGCTGGGATTGATGTTGCAATGTCTTGCAGGTGGGAGACCTGGTGTGCGTTCTTGATATGCCAGCAAAGGAGCAGAGCCCCTGGTGGAGAGGCAAGCATGGCTTTCAGGTAGGCACGAGCTTCAGACTCCTGGGCGCAATTGCAGTCAAGTGAGGAACGTCAGCTTTGAGCTGCTCGGCCTCCACAGGGTGGCTTCTGGACGTCAACAGCTTCCCTGTGTCGCTGTCAGAGGACTTTCCCTTTGGCTCTGGGCTTGGGTGGGAAACTGTCTCCTCATGTGACTTAGAAGCAAGAGCCTCTTGCGCTCAATAGGCAGTCAGGAGTTGAGCATCTCTGTCCTTTGTACAAGCACGGAGAACAGCCATCTTATGCTCCGTCAGTTGCTTTTGTAGGTCTTCTGGCTGCAAATGTTGAATGAGGGTTACTTTTCTGCAGGCCATTCTTTCTTGGTTGAACAGTTGAGGCCTGAGAAACGCTGCATTCAGTATTCCATCTCTCTTCTTGATCTTGTTCCAGGTTGGATTTTTCCCTGGTGAGTGCGTGGAGCTCATCAACGGAAAAATTCCTGAGGCCCTCATCAATTCAGCGCCAAAGCCAGGTACGGATGTTACATGTGATGGCGCGGGGAAATCAAATGGAGTCTTTTTCTGGGTGTGTTCTGTGTTGAATACCTCCTTGATCCATCCCACGTTCTCCTCTGTGTTGATGATCCTTCCTGCATCCCACGGGGCGTAGGGCTGCTGTTTTGTAGGCAGTGAGAATGAGGGCTTGGGCAAACGATAGGATCCTTGTAGAATGGCTTGGGATGGAAGGGACCTCAAGGATCATCAAGCTCCAACCCCCGTGCCTCAGGCAGGGCTGCCAACCTCCACTTCGAATGCCAGACTAGACCAGGCTGCCCAGGGCCCCATCCAACCTGGCCTTGGACTCCTCCAGGGACGGGGAAAATCTGTTGTTGTAGGTACTTGTTGGCAATGTTCTTCCCGCTTTTACGTGCTCTGTCGAATGTGTGATGCTCGGCCTGGTCCCACTGAGCCCAACCTGAAATGAACTGGTTTCTTCCTTTTGTTGTGCAGTGCCAAAGAAGCGTGGCAAGCTCCTCAGCTTCCTTCGTTCCTTCGTGAAGGCCCGCCCAGAGGAACCGAAGCAGCGGGAGATGGAGCTGGAGAAGGAGAAGGGAGGGGTGTTTGGCTGTGACCTGGGAGAGCATCTTCTCCACTCTGGCCGTGATGGTAAGGAACAGCCCATTCCTGAGAGCTTCCTCCCTCTGTTGGGCATGTAAAGATGAAAGAAAGGGAGATCATGTCTAGCAGGGGGCAGGTTGATAGCGGTGGAGAAACGTGAAATGGGAGTTATGGCTGCAAGGGAAGCTGAGGCTAATGCTCATAGGAGGCCGGCACACTTGTATTTGCTTAAAGCCAAAGGTGTAAGCCAATCCCACGCTAGCCTGAAAACCAAGGAAGCCTTTTGGCCCAAGAGAGTGTACTGCGTCAGTTTCCTAGCTCTTCTGGACATGAGGTCTCACGCCTCCATTGCGGTGGGAGCTGTGATGGGACTTGTGGCAGTGTCTCTGGCTTCCCCAGAATTACTTTCTGCAGGCTGCTTGGCAGGTCCTGGCATTTCTTGAAAGCCCAGAACACGTCCGTGTCCAGATTTGTCCCTTTCTCCTGCCTGCCTGCGTCATCTGCGACAGCCTTCTTTCTCCTGTGAGGAGGAGGCAAGCAGTAGCCCGGCTGGGGTTAGTGGATGGCATGTGACAGGGGCAGCGGCTGAAGCAGGACTTGAATCAGGAGCTCAGCTAAGCGCTGGCCCTTGTTCTGTAGTCCCCCAGGTCGTGCAGAGCTGCGCTGAGTTCATTGAGCAGCACGGCGTGGTGCAGGGGATCTACCGCCTGTCCGGCGTGGCGTCCAAGATCCAGAAGCTGCGGTAAGAGTGCTTCTGGACTGTATGTTGTCTTGCTTTGGAGTTGTTTTCCTCTTTCTCCAAGCCCTCTGTTTTTGTGACCTTCTCTCCAGCCATGACTTTGAGTCGGAGCAGATTCCGGAGCTCACCGTCCGGGACATTCACAGCGTGAGCTCCCTGTGCAAGATGTACTTCAGGGAGCTCCCGAGCCCTCTGCTGAGCGAGCAGCTGCATGGCAAGTTCTCGGTAAGCACAAGGCAATGGCTTTCATGTCCCTCTTCCCTGGGCCTCTTGGCGTGGTCTGTCCCATACACACACGCCTGCGCACCTTTTGGTCTTTCTTTCTTGATTTTCTGTTAGCCCCGTGGGGTAGCCTTGCATGTCTGCTACATCCTGCAGCATACTGATACCACTTTTGGTGCTCCCTGGAGGTGGTCATTTCCGTATTCACAATGCTTGCGAGAATTCCTGTTCTTTTGCTATTCCCCAACTATTTCTGGAACGGGAATGGGATTAATAGCACAGGTTACTGGAAGATGAATGCCCATTGCGAGGAGCTGAGGTGCAGAACCGATGAGGCTGTCAAGCGGCCCAGTGCTTGGAGTGCTTGGCCTTGATGGCACCAGCTGCGTGCCGCTGTGTTCCCCAGCTTTTCTGCCTGTTGGAAGGCATAAAATTCGCCTCGGTGCTGAGCAACAGCGCTCCGTCCCCGTATTGCCGACCCTGCGGCAGGTATCTCTACTGATGTGTGTCTCAATCCCTTTCTGCTTTCTTCCAGGACGCTGTTTGTGCCGGTACTGATGAGGAGCGGTTGCTCAGCATGCAGGAGGTCATCCAGCAGCTGCCCGCGCCTCACTACAGGTCAGAAAACTGCTGCCCTCGGTCTGGGGAGCTCAGCCCTGCTGCATTTCTGAGGGCGATGATGCGATGGCAGGCTTTGTCTTATGCTGGCAACGTGATGCCTGTGTGTGTGTTGAAGTGGTGGATGGCTGCGTGGGGTGAATGGATTGGGTCAGCTCCTGGGCACGGGGGCACGGCTGGTGCAGCTGATGGCTGCGGCTGTGCTGTGCTGGGGCTTGGTGCTGCAGCACCAAACCTGGGAAAGCTTGATCTACTTGCTAGTAGCAAGAACAAGCAGTGGCATGAAGTGAGGTTTGTTTGGTGAATGTGAGCACGGCGTGCTCAGTGGTGCTGAAGGTTTGGCTCTTGCTTTCCAGGACGCTGGAGTACCTGATCAGACACTTGGCTTGTCTCGCTGGGAGCTGCTCCATTACAAACATGCCCGCTAAGAACTTAGCAATTGTGTGGGCTCCCAACCTCTTCAGGTAAACTTCTTTTTCCATCTCAGCACAAGGCTTAGATCTGTTCTCCCACGGGCACACTTTGGAGAGGAGGACAATTTCTGCTCTCTTGGTTTTGTCAGATGGGGCTGGTGTGTCCTTGATCACCCGGGAGAATGTCTTCAGTGGCATCAGTGCTTGCCCACTGCGGAAGTCTCCAGAGCCCAACTGGACAGCCTTTGGCTGCCCAAACGTGGGGAAACGATCTTGGGTCAATGACTTCTCCAATCTGCCTTTTCTACAGATCCCAGCAGAACGAGGCTGCCTGCGCCAGCGGAAGAGCTGCCTGCGTGGAACTGCAGAGGCAGTCGGACGTGGTGGAATTCCTGATCAACCACACCGACGTCCTCTTCTGCTCCAGCTCCACATCAGGCATCGGAGATGGAGCAGGTGAGCGTCTTCCTGCATGAGCTTTGTCTTGCTGAGACACCTTGATCAAATGCAGGCCTTCTCCAGGATTGTTGAGCTACGCTTTTGCTATCGAGGGGCCAGCAGGCTTGTGGGCTTAGATGAGAATATGGCAACCTGTGGCTGGATGCAGAGAATGTCCAAGCCCAAAGTTGAGCATGAGAAAACCGTCCCTGTCATGGTGATGTTTTGCGTGCATGTGAAGCTTGATGAAAGGGTTTTGACCTCCTCTTTTTCCAGTGGTTCGGATAAGCAAGGCTGAGAGATGTGCGGCAGCTCCCCCAGAACTGTGATGGCTGTGCCGCTGCTTTCTGATCCTCCCTCTTAGCTGTGGTCTTCCCTTCCAGGGCGCAGTTCTCCATCAGGGCCCAAGTCTGTGCAGGTGTCTTCTCCTGCCACCAAGATGCTCACCCTGGAGGAGGCACAGGCACAGAGGGGAGGCCACAGCAGCTCTCCCGCTGTGACAGAGATCAGGGACATGGAAGTGGAAGAAGGCCCCGCAGCTGCGCGGGGGAAATTCCACACAATCATTGACTTTCCGTCTGAAAGGTAAAGAGGACTTTCTTTTCCAGCAGCTTCCTATCAGACTTGGTTGGGTGGGCTTTTGTGGCTTTTTCTCCACTATTGCTAGTGCCAAAACTTGCAGAAGCTACGTGACGCTAATGGGGCGTGTGGTGTTGTACTGAATGTCCCCTCTCTTTGGACTTTGAGGTTCAACTAACACGCAGTTGCCTGACGGGCTCAGTTTAGCCAGAGGGGGCCTTCTACTAATGTCAGAGTCAGAGATGCTTTTGAACTCCCTCTCTGGCTGCACGGTTCCTCAGCAAGCAGTTACACCTCCAGCTCAATCAAAGCCCTCCGTTCGATGCTGTCCTGGACAGCTGTGCAGCCTCTGCTCGCATGCTCTGCATCTGGGTTGACATGGCTGAGGAGAATGTAGCCAGCAAGACTCCAGGGCTGAGCTCTAGGAATGGAACCGTTGTCAGCCGTGTGAATCAGAGCGAGCTTCAAAGTTGTGTTTCAGCAGGAACCAGGCAGTGCTAGGAACAAGCAAGTGTGGGCAAGAGCTCAGGGCAGCTCTTCCCTCACCCTGCACCATGCACGACTCACACCGCTCCCTCTTTTCTCCCTCCAGACCAAGTCCACCCAGCAGGGTGAAGGAATCCCCAGCATGCAGTTGGTGTTCCTGTTTCAGGCTGAGAAAACCATCCTCTGTGGGCAAACACCAACTGCAGCGCGATGCCAGGGAGCCCTCGGAA
Organism: Gallus gallus; assembly: GCF_016699485.2. Lineage (NCBI taxonomy): Eukaryota > Metazoa > Chordata > Aves > Galliformes > Phasianidae > Gallus > Gallus gallus. The sequence continues at coordinate 82,453,454 of NC_052572.1, read as the reverse complement.
ACAGAGGTGGTGGTCCTGGCAGGTAAGGGTGCACATCCAGCTGTCAAAACCCTGCTTGTCAGCGCCATCGAATTCATGCTTGCAGTGAGCTTGTTTTTCCTAGCATTCAAGCCCGTGCCTACCATCTTCGGTTCAGCCCTGTCTTTCTTTCCCAAATCTGGTGTCTCTGGTGAAGTCAAGATGTGGACCTGCCGGAGCACACCCCTCTCTTGCTTTTCCCCAAGTACTTTTGGAAAGAGACAGGAGATGGGCACCACTGCAGTATGTCTCAGAATGATTCCTTCTGACACTTAGGATGGAAGGAAGAGTACCTTTGTGGCTCCGTGTTGCCTCTGTATCAGCAGGCACACATTTAAAAGAAAGACAAACAACAAAAGCGCAACAGGTCCTTTTGAGACAGTGCTCCTACTGTTGCTATTGTCCTATTGGCTTTGTCCTGCTGCCACTGCAGAAGCAAATCTCAAGAACCACTCTCATCATTCAGCTTGTGCAAGTTTGCCACTAACTGTTTGCCTATGTATCTACTCCTTCCTAGGTGAACCGAGCCCTCGTCCACGCAGAAGAGCCAGAGTGTATAGCGATGACGATCTGTGTGCTTCCATCACTGGAGAGCTCCTAGGAAGCACAAATCGCTGCGGCTCGGATGAGAGCCTTCCGTATAACATCAGTGATGGAATGAAGGTGCTCATCCAGGTGGAAGCCCTCATCTCTCCCGGCTGTGCAGAAGACGCTGACCTGAGCCTGCCAGAAACAACGGTCACTGAGCTGGACTGTGTCGGGGCACCATTGCAGTGCAGCCCAGCCCAAGAACAGCCCGAGTGCCCCGACAGCAGCAGCTCCATGCAGGAGCAGGTCAGCGTCAGCCAGGAGGAGCCGAGCCTGGTGGAGGGGGCCATAGAATCAGAGCTCCAGTCCCAGGCACCGGACAGCAGCACGAGCTCTGAGCCCCTCTCTCCTTCACCAGAGAGGATGAGTCCCCTGTGTACACTGGACCTCTCACCAAAAAGCTCTCCTGGCTCTTAGGGAATAAAAGCACGCTGGTGCTGGATCAACGCCTTGACTGCCTTCTGAGTCTTCATTCCCAGGGATTGGGATGGATGCAAGCAACAGCAAGGCAGCTCATGTTGCAAGGCTATGGCTGTGGGCTGTGCGTGCAGCAGAGCTGCGGGTTTGTTCCCATTTTGTCTGGCTGTGGGATGCCTGCAGCGAGAGCTGTGCTCCCGTAGTGTATGGTAGCAAAGAATCTCCAGCATCCTGGATGCTGCTCATGATCATGGCCATCTTGCTGGCTGTGGCTTTGTGATGCTTTTGAGTGAGGGCTTTTGGATGCTCCTGGATGCCTCGGCTGCTCCCCGACAGCTCTCTCCTCTCTCCCGCCGTGTCCATTCCTGGCTCCCAGCTACGAGCTGGCCCTGCAGAGCATCTGCAGCCCTGTCAGCATCAGCATCCAGCAGCGGCAGGAGGAGCTCCCCGTGAGCAGCATCTGCCCGTCCCTCCCCCGGGCTCTCATTGGTCAGCGGCAGCTCTGTCCCTCCCCCGGGCTCTCATTGGTCAGCAGCAGCTCCGTCCCTCCCCCGGCGTCTCATTGGTCAGCGGCAGCTCTGTCCCTCCCCCTGCGGCTCATTGGTCAGCGGCAGCTCTGTCCCTCCCCCGGCGTCTCATTGCTCAGCGGCAGCTCCGCCGGCTCCCATTGGCTGAGCCGCCGTGCGCGGGAACGGCCGTTGGGAGCCGGCAGTGTCAGGCGCGGCTGTCGTCAGCGAAGCGCCGCTCCGGCAGCCCGGGCCGCCCCGCAGGAGAGCGCGGCGTCAGCCGGAGCTGTCCGGGCAGCAGCGAGCCGGAAGCCGCGGCACAACGGGAGCGAGTGCTGAGGACAGCTCCGCCGGAGGTGTGCGGGAAAACGGGAGCGGGAGAGGGAGAGGAGCCCTGCGCGGCCCCCCAAGCACACTGCCCTTTCCTCCCCCGTGGACCCCCCGTGGGGTTGGGCTGTGGGATTGGGATGAGGGCTGTGGGATGGGCCGTTGGTTTGGGACGGATGGAGGCCTCGGGTCCCCCAGCGCCACAGTGCTGCTGCCAGCATCAGAACAGTGCCCCACCCCCAACCCCTCCAGCGCTGCACCCGGTGACCCCAGCCCCCCTGCAGCCAAGCAGAACCGGGGCTAAGGTGGGCTGTGGCTACTGGGAGCTGCGAGGAGGCTACAGGGGGATATAGGGCTACTGTAGGGGGCTGTGCAGGGACTGTTAAGGCGTATGGGTCTATAAGGAGCTGAGGGGTACTCTAGGGGGGTTCTGGGGCTGTGGTGAGCCATCGGAGGATTTGGGGCTATAGGTGGCTGTGGGGAGGTTATGGGTGGGGTGGTATATAGCCAGGCTGCCCAGGGAGGTTGTGGATTGTCCTTCTCTGGAGATATTCCAAACCCAGCTGGATGCCTACAGTACAGCCTGCTGTATGGAGCCTGTTTTGCGGCGGGGGGGTAGGGTTCCATGATCTCTAGAGGTCCCTTCCATCTCCTACGGTTCTGTGATTGTGTGATTGTAATCGTTGCTTCTTGCAGCAGTAGAGTGTTTCAGAAGAGAGAAAAAGATGGCGGCGGTGAACTGGCTTTCTGTGGATGGTAAAGCTGTGCTGAGAACTGGGCTGACTATTGCAGCTGAAAAAGCGTGCCAAGAGTGCAGGCGCAGAGGAATAACTTTTCCGTGTAGGTTGAGCTTGTCTAAGGTAGGTGTCCTTGCTAGGTGGGCTTCTGCTTTAAAGCATCAAGTTGTAATTTGAAAAGCCAGGTTGCCAGTTCTTTTTTTCCCCAAGTGATTTTTTAGCCGGGAGAGATTGGAGGTGCTGTTTGGTGATGGAAGACGTAGAGAGGAAAAGCAAGTAGAAGGCATGCTGTGCATAGCCACCACATGCCATGGGCACCGTTGTCGTCCTGCACAAAGGAGGAGCAGCTCAGCAAGCTTGGCCTGGGCCGTGGGAAGGAGCATACAGACATCTGGACCAACCGGCAACGAGTTAGTTGTGCAGGTTGGTTGTTTTCTGCTGTTTGTCCCACGTCCTGTTGCTCAGTGGTAGATTTGTTCACGTTCAGCGCTAGCAGGAATGTCCCCAAGCATTTTTGTTTCAGCTGTCGCAACGCTTTGTTCCCTTGCTGCTGGGCTGGGGCGTTTGAAGAATGATGCATGTGCTGATGCTCAGCCAGGCTTTGGGGCTGAGTCTGCAGAGCAGGGTATGTGTGTGGCAGGAGTGAGGCTTGTGGAGGAGCAGGCCAGGTGGAATCCAGTGCGCTTTGCTGTCGTTCTCAGTGCTTGTTTTTGCTCAGAAGGGCCGGTGGTGAACCTCATGAAGCAATGCCTGCAGACAGAGTTTGCGGAGCAAGAGGTCCTGCAGGCCTTGTGTGACGCCCATGGAGCTGTAGCGAGGCTGCGTCAGTGTAGAAGAGCAGAAATCCCCGGAGGCGTGAAGGTGAGCTGTGGGCTCCAGTAGTGCAGGAGGGGACGTACGTGCTCAGGGTTTGGCTGCTTCTGCGTGTGTTAAGTGAGTGTGATAGCACTGCTTGGTTCATTTGTATGTGTATGGAACAAGTGTGACATCCTTTCTGCTGGAGTTGTGTGGAAGGAGTCCTATGTGTTTGCGACCTGACTTGAAGCCAGTGGGCATCACGGAGGAGTAGGGGAAGGGGATGAGGCGAGTCAAGCTGGTGTAAGAGCATGAGGCGTAGGAACAGGAATCTCTTTGGCCGATCTGAAGTGCTGCCCTTCTCTTTTTGGTTTAGGAATCTCTGTGTGCTTTTTAATGAAGAACAATCTCATTGTTCATCTTGTGAGCGAATTCATTCAGGCCTGTTAGTTGGTGTTGTTCTCTCCATGTAGCTGCAAGTGAAATGGATACTTCTGGTGTGATGTGCGGCACCCTCCCGTCTTCTCAGATCAACCAAGTTGGCAAGGCCTGGCTCTTGGTTGGTGAGCTGTGCCCAAGGTGAGAGAGGTGTCTGTTCTGGGCTTGATGTGTGGCAATCAGACCGTATAGCCGGTATAGGATATAGAGCAGGCATGTGTTTCTTGGTGATGCGCGTACTCCCTGGTGCAAGGGGGATCGCTCCACCTAACATTCACACTAACTTGCCCTGTAGACATCTAATCAGCTCCCTGCCCCGTGCTTTCGAGCTGCTCTCCAGCCCTTATCTCGATGGCCTTCATCCTCCCTGTTATTCCGGACCTAGTGTCTGTGAAAGTGCTTGCAATCCCTTGTTTTCTAACACTCTCTATCTAAACTCCCTTTGTTTGCCTCTTATTTCTACTTTGTGCAGCTACTCTCCCTTTTCTTGCTGTGAGGCCCTTCTCTCTCTAACTGCAGGCTCCTGTTCTCACTCTTCAGTTCCCCCCTTTTCTAGAGTCTAGCAGGGCTTCTACCTGCTAGATCATTTTGATTCTGTTCCACGTGTCCCAAAATAGGCCCTACTTCCCACCTTTGGCCTCAACGCATGTCTCTTCCATATCTCCTTTTTCTTTCTAGTACTCCGGCACAGGCAGGCAGAGCATCTCATCATGACACAGGTAAAACCTCCCAACAGCACCTAGAGGATGCAAACTAGGAAGAGCTGCTTTAACCATCCTAGACTCAGTAGCCAGCTAGTATGCAAGTTCCTTAAATCTCCTTCCCAGCTGGGGTCATCCTGACTTGTCCTATGCAGGACTTTGGTCTGTTCCCAAACTTTCCATCAATCTCTCTCGATTCTTAAATCCTTCTTGCTGTAAGCACAGCGACTCTGACTTATTACTGTGCATACCCCTCCTTCCTTGGCTGTTAATCGGTCTAGTGCCATCCTATTCTGGAGCACTGCTTTGGATAAAGGGGATACTTCTTCTTGGATTGCTCGTAATGCATCCGTTGTGCCATTCTCTATGATTTCCAGAGTTGCAGAGATATTGACTCTAGCTTTTTCTAGCTGGGCAACTCCTAGAGCCGGGATAAGGGCTCTCGGAAAGCAGTGGTATCCCTTGTTCTATATAGCTAGGGGGTTGTATGTACGCTTCGTTTGAATCCCAGGGGTCCTCAGGAGTCCCCAAGGGATCTCCTCATGCACTGTGGTCTGGGCTATTAAGTATCCTGTAGTGCAAGTCCATGTCCAATTTAAAGGTACTGCATTCCGTGCCTGAGCGTCCCCACGTAATCACTATGTGGTATCCATGAGGTAACTGACATGGCCTGGCCATCTTTTCCTGAAGAGTGAACGATGCTCCCATCCCTACAATTCCGAGTATGTTCTTCTCTGAAGCCAGTGTGACTCCTTATCGATTCTAGGATCACACCCCACACTTTGGTTCCACCCCCAGCTACACCCTATGCCTGTCAAGTTCTGTCAGCCAACCCCCACCCCACCTTTACCATCAGTTTTTCTGTCTGCAGAGATAGACCTAGTAGAGTTAGTAACTAGTCAATGCAATGTAGGTCCCTTTTGTGGCTTGTCTTCTATCCCAAACTTACACTTTCCGTGCTCTAGCCAATCTGGAACGGTCCAATGTAGTGCCACTATCCCATAAAGGGGCACCTTTCCCTCCCCTCTAGGGAGGGCATTGCATATCCAAGAAGATTTGTTGAGAGCCTGGCCCATTTTCTCAGTTCTTCGGAAGTAGCTCTTCTCTTGCCAAGCTGTGACTACTACCCCAGTCGCAATGACCATTCTGAAACTCTTCTCCGTGCTTTTGGATCCTGATTTTCAGTGGTCCTCTCTCTTGTGCTGTCCACTGTGGTCCTGGTGCTCTCTTCAGGCAGGTGCGATGTATCCACGGTGTAAGCCCCTCTACCTTGGCCATGGTCTGTAAGGTGTGTGCAATTGCCAATCAATTCCCAGTCATGTGCTTCTTTGTTGGACCACCTTGGCAAAAATGTGGGCCTTGATCTGCTGAGATTGGTACAGGAACCCCGAACCTTGGAATTAACACCATGTAACAGCATTTTTGTTGCTTCCCCAGCCTTAGGAATCCTCCAGGGAAATACCTCTGGCCATCCCCAAAAGGTATCAGTTAGTGCCAACATCCAGCGATCCCCCCCTTTTCTTGGGGGTTTCAGGAAGTCACTTTGTCACTGTTGCCCTGGAAGGTTCCCTTTCCCAATAGGCCCACTTGTAGCCCTTTGCTGGTACTAGGATCGTGCTTTGTAACCTCTGTTTGCCCAAGACATTTTCTTCTCCTCTCTTAGAACCAATTTCCATGGAGTACCAAAGGGCAAAACAATGTGTCCATCTGTCAGCCTGCTCTCTTCCCTTCTAAATGATGACTTAGATTGCTGTCCTCTTGAAAATATTTTACAGGTTTTGACTCAGGTTCAGCAATTTTAAGCTTACGGTCTGGAATTAAAGCCCTATTCAACGACCTGTTCTGCCCCCTGGTCCACCATGTTCTCTCCACTTTCCGGTACGGTGTTCCCTTTCTGATGTCCTTGACAATGGATGATAGCCACGCTCTTTGTTGATTTACATCAGGCTGTTTTTCCTTGTGCGTGAGCAATCCTTGCTCTCTTCAGCTGGTCCTATGAGCATGTAGCATCCCATCTCCACAATTAGCATCTGTGCGTCTATGTCAGGCTCTTGTCAAGGCACTTATTTCAGGCTTCCTAGAGACAGTCCCCCCAGGTCATGGTTGTGTTTCGGTGACCTTGTCAGTAGCAGTGACTGCATATCCTGCCTTACGGTTTCCTTGTCTCACCAACCTGCTTGCATCAGTAAGCCAGGTGTCTTCTGCATCTTCTAAGGATTCGTCTTTCAGGTCCGACTGGTAACAGTGCGTAGCTTCAGTTGTTTCCAAGCAGTGCTGAAATGCTTGTTCTCCGGGAGTTCCGCTAAGGAGAGATGCTGGGTTGACAATATGACTTGCAGTTATTTCTGCATCATCCTGCTGTACCAGGATGGCCTGGTATTTCAGGAAGCCCTGGGGGTGAGAGCTCATGCCCCCCCTTTTACCTCCAAAACAGTATAGACACTGTATGAGATATTCCAACTGTTCTTCTTTGGCCTAGCGTAGATGTCCGAGGTTTTTGAATCTTGAGCACTGGTGCAGCCACCGCCCTCAACCACTTTTCCTCACTTCCTGAAGGGGCTTTACCACCAGTCCGTAGCCGTGTATCCACGGTTGGCACCCTGCTGTCATTCCTGAGAATGTACGGAGTTCCTTGGCACTTTGTGGCTCAGGGCTTTGGCAGATGGCTTCTTTCCTGGCAGTCCTTGAGGTTCCAAGTCCAGCTGTAACCTCCTATCCCACATAGGTCCCTTGCTGTTGAGTTCTTGGTGCCTTCTGTTGAGAAAGTTGATCATCACTGAAACCAAGAAATTCAGCACATTTGCAGTCCATTGCACACAGCCCTCTTTGTTTCTGTGGCATCCACATGCTGCAGTCAAGTTCCACCGTGGGATGGAGGAACCCAAATCTCAGGCTCCCGAGTTGAGCAGTTCTCCAAAATCCTTGGGCTGTTCTCACAGCCCTGGCTAACACTGTCCAGGTGAACGGAGTCTTTTTTGTCCCGGACTGGGGCTCTCCTATTCAATGGCAAATCACCTTAGGCTTCCTTTGGCCAAACCAGGCAGAAAAGGCATCCTTCACATCCAGAAGGCAAACTCCACCTACTCATTCCCTAACTTAGTTACTCAAGTGTATGGATCATATGGATTCATCGGAGAGATTGGAGTATTGTATTTGGATTCACATTCAATTAGTAATCCGAAATCCACAAGTTATCTATGGTTTCTTTTCTCCTTCTCCACTTGCATATCCTCAAAGGGCACTGCTTAACCCTGAGTGGGCTAGCCGTAGCTCTTGCTTTGAACTTAGGGCTGCATTTTGGCTCTACCAGGCATCCCTGATAGCCACACGGCTAAGCATACCTTAGTGAAGATTTCTGTAACTTCTGAGGTTACCCCATTGTTTGTCCCTGTTTGCATTAAAGCCAGACTTACCATTTTCAGTCAGTTCATCTTGTTTGACCCTTAGCACCAGTGTTATTGAATTGACTCTCTGCATCCATTTGTTCTGATCAGTCTTGCCAGAGGAACGGTGTTGGAGAACCTGGCATCTACAGGCATGTATGTATTCCTCCTTATTTTCTCAGCCTCTCTTGAAGTGATCCCAAAAGGGAAGCCTTTTCTTGTTGGGCAGTAGCTCCGACTTGTGTTGCAAAATCCTCTCCGGGCGGTAAGAGGCAACCGTGCCCACCGGAAAAGAAACCTCTTTCTCCTGCTCTCCTAGCTGCGATTTCACCGGTGGATTTGCTAGGAATAACTTCCCAGGTTGCCATTCTTCAGCTTTTGCAATCAGAGATGGTTGGATTTCTGCACCGCTGTCTCATTTCCCTGCAGTTGGCACAGTGCTTTTGCTCCAGCGGGGCTGGAACCCTCTCCCTCCACGGGCTCTTCCCGGCTCCTCCCCTACCTCTTTCTGAGGGGACCTCTGGGTCCTAGGGCTCTACTCTACACCGCAACAGGAACAGCTGTTGCTCTTCCCAATGGCCTTACTATCTCTGTTCCTCAATCCGTTTTTTTCCTTTCTCTTGCTCAGCTCTCTTTGGATCTACCACCCTGTTCCACCTTGCTCATCTTGGCCTTCCTCAGCCTGCGTCCTTCTGCAGCTTTTCCCTTCCCAAAGTCTCATCACTACATAAACAACTAGCATGATGTTTCAGTTTCACCTCCTCCTCTCCTCCCCGGAGATTTCCAGTGTTAACAGTGGAATTTTGGGTTTCCGAGATCTCTGCACGTGAAGGCTATTCTCACTGCCAGTGCCCCATCCTCTGCACCTCCCCCCCTTTGCATGTAATGCTGTTTACAACACCACTCTCTGTGCGGGTCCGGGGCGGGGAGGGGGTGTGGGGGGTTGCTCTCCTGCCAGTGCAGATACACTCACTTTCTCTGTAACCCTTTTTCCTTTGTCCCCTCTTCATCCCCTCAGTTACACTTCCACATACCCTCAGTCATGCTTCTGTTTCCCATTAGCAATTACACTTACTTCTGCCATGAAAACCGTTTGTCCCATTCACTTCAGAACCCACCAATCATACAGCACAGTTCTTCAGTGTCCATAAACACCCAGTACTTAGTCTCGTGATGAGAGCACTCCATTCTAACAACTGGTCATGTTACTTTATGGACCTTCCTTCCTTAAGAAAAACAGGAACTGTAAGAAGGTATGATAGTTACAGGTCCCCTTCCGATGCCGCTTCTCATCATCTTCTAACTTCCACATTAAGCACCACTGATTGCAATACTTGGTGAGAGTTTCCTTCCTCAGGGTGCCTCCAGGTTCCCCTGCAGTATCCCACCAGTGTGCCAGTGCACATCCCAACGGGGCTTCTTTGGGAATTTCCTTCCCCTGGGAGCCTCCCACGATGTTGACCAAATTCTTCTTGATTCCTCATTTCCTCAGAGTTTCCACAGGCAACCCTGGACACCGCCTACTGATCTTGTTCAGATGTGAACACTTGGATCTCACAGATCTCACAGAAGCCTGACCACCTTCCTTGACACGCTTCCCCGCAATCAGAAGACAGTACTATGCAAACAGGCTGACCCTCATTCCCTGCAAGGAACGCATCTCACTCACACCACACTCTCTCTGATCTTTAGAACAAAAGCCATGGTTTCGACGTAGGCCACAATGCTGACGACGTCTTTTAGCTGGCATCTTCATAAGGCTAGTACATGAGTCAGTAAGCTTTCAGGTTTCTCGGAAAGTCAGCTGGACCTGAAATGATTAGATCCACGGTACGGAACACTCAGCAGATGGTGATAACAATTACACAACCTAGAACTCCCACTCCTATCTCGCTGTTTCCAGAAAAAGGAGGGAGAGCTGTTGCTCTTCCCTTGCGTCTGACTTGCAGGTCCCCTTCCCCAGGCATCCTGTGAGGCCCTTCTCAGAGTCTCTAACTGCAGGGTCCCGTTCTCACTCTTCAGGCTTTGAGACATGCCTTCCAGTTGCACGTTGTGTTCTTTGTTGTGTTGACCTCTTGAGCTCCAGCCCTAAGGGAGGATCCGAGCGGTAGCGCAGAAGGAACGGTTTAGAGTGGAAGTGCACTGCAAAGGGCCGGAGGCAGCAGGAGCAGGGAAGTGATCATCGCCACTGTACTGCACTCAGCACTGGTGAGTCCTCTCCTTGAGTAGTGTGTTCAGTTCTGGGCCCCTGACTAGAAGGGGGACCCTGAAAGCCTGCAGTGTGTCCAGAGAAGCGCAATGAAGCTGTGAGGGGTGTAGAGCACAAGTGTGATGGGGAGCGGCTGGGGGAAGTGGGATTCCTTAGTGTGGAGAAGAGGAGGCACAGGGAAGACCTTCTCCCTCTGTCCAGTTACGTGACGAGAGGTTGTGTTGAGGTGGGGGTGGTCCTCTTCTCCCGTGGAACTAGTGCTAGGATTAGAAGGAATGGCCTCAGGTTGCATGAGGGGAGATTGAGGTTGGATGTGAAGAACTTCTCCCAGTGGGTGTTCAGCCACTGGAGCGGGCTGCCTGTGGAGGTGATAGAGTTCCTGTCCCTGCGGGTGTTCAAGGGACACTGGATATTGGAGTGAGGGACATGGCTTAGTGGGAAGGAAATGGTGGTGGTAGGTGGGTGTTTGGACTGGATGATCATGGACGTCTTTTCCAACGTTGCTGATGCTGTGACTGTAGGAAAGGCATCTGCTGGGTGAGTGCTTTGCTGGGTGAGCGTCCCCCTGCTGGAAAGCAGGCAGCTGTGGTCTTTGCAGACAGCCACATCCACGGGGATTGGAGGCTTCTGAACCGGAACCTTGTCTTTCCCGTCTCGTGCCCGCTAAGTCACATTGTTTGAAAGCAGCACCTTGGCGGCAACCTTGATTTCTGCAGCCTTCTCCGAGCTTTGTGCCACGAGAGCTGTGCCGCTTCTCCCTGTGATGTGAGAGCATCTGGAAGGCCCTGCAAGAAGTCTGGGTAGGTGACGGCAGTTGCTCCTCCTTTCCCCCCCGGTGCTGGACATAGCGGGGAACGGGAGTGGGGGACATCCCAGCAGTGGGTTCCTACCTCAGCAGAACGGAAGGGCTGTTCTGATGGGTGTATTTGAAGTGGAGTGAATCTGATGCTGATGAGAGAAACGAGGGGCCTGTGCAAAACAGGAGCGTGCTGCATTTTGTGGTGCAAGATGTTCTAGGAACTGCTGCTAACAGTGCCCACAGACTTGGATGAATCTTCAGTCGGGTGCAGGGACGCGTAATGCTCATCTTAGATGTCACGCTGACAGCAGCAGTAGAGAGACAAATTTAATAGGGCTGCATGCTTTTTTTTTTCCTTTTGTTTCAGTCCTAACCGTGGAAGCATAGAAGCATTACCCAGACCAATTGAGCATTTGCCACCTGGGCTTTCTACCAATGACATAGGCAGTGGAAGTCAGCATCGCAAGCATCCGTGAGAGCCCTGCAAAAGACTGGTGAGAGTTACCCTGGCGGCCTCCTTTGGCAACCTCAGGTCTCTGTAAGCTCTCAAGCTGTATCGTAAGTCCTCCCGTGGTGCTGACTCAGCTCTCCCTGTCTTTGGTGTAGGAGAGCTGGTCTTCAGCTCCTTCCTGTTTCCTGCCTATCATCTGCTCCCTGCTTTGCCCATGGCCCAGTGAGCCTTTAATTCCTCGCCCCCAGATTTGCACGTGTGGATAAGAGCATCTGCTTATGTGCGCTTCTTTTCTGCTTGTGGTGTCAGGCTGAGCGACAGCTCCCAGCCGAGCTTGTGGTTAGCGAGACATGGAGTAGCTGGAGATGGAGTTCTCTGTGTCACTAAAGCATGAGCTTGATGGCTGCCGTGAGCCAAAGCAAGAGAGTTTGTGTGTTTGATTTCTGTGTTGCGCTGAGCGGGTAGAGCAGGGCAAGGGGGCTGATTTGGACGTGCTGCTTTCCAAATACGGTGCTGTTGGCATGGCAATGCTTCTGGCATTGCAAATTGTGTCAGATGTCAATGAATTCCTTGGAATCTGTTGAGTTGACTTGTGCAGGTTTCATTCTGGAGCTGAACCCTTCCCGGACGCTTCTGTGCATAGCTGTGGCCTTTGCTTCTTTCTTGCCACACAGCCCTGTTGTGGTTTAAGCCGGTGGGTGGCTCAGCACCACACAGTCCTTTGCTTACTCCCCCCTTCCCGGTGGGATGGGGGTAAGAATTATGGGGGAAAAAAAAGAAGGTGGAACTCATGCGTTGAGAGAAATCTCTTTCCAAAGGTAGAGAAAAGGACAGAAGTAATTGATGCACGCACACACACACACACACACATATATATATATGAATGTATGTAAGAAGTGATGTAGAAGCAGTGGCTGAGCACCTCCCAAGTAATGGGCAAGCAGAGGAAGAGAGTGAGATGAGCTCCCACCCCGTCCATAACCCATTCCACTTGATGTCATATGGTATGGAATATCCCTTTGGCCCGTTGACGTCAGCTGTCCTCATTTGGTTTCCTGCCAGCTCCTTCTTGAGAGCTTTGCTGAGAACGGCCTTGGCTCTGTCCAGGTCTGCTTCTCAGAAACTATAAACACAAGAGTGTTCTCACTGTTGTAGCATCATAGCAGACACTGAAGAAAAATGGATCCCACCTGAGACTAAGACAGCCTCCCAGTGTCCGTGCAGCGAGCCGTGTGGGGCTGCAGGTCGTGCATTTCCCTGGCAGCATTGGCCAGGGGTGCTGGGGAGGTTTGTGTGCTCAGCTTGGGCATCGCGCTGCTGTGCCTGTCAACACAGCATGCTTCGTGCTCTCCGAGCAGCAGAACAGTGTTTCATCAACAATGTGCCGTAATATTTACTGGAACCAGATGCGTTTGTGTCTCTGAGGATGGGTTTACCCTACGAGCTCTTCTCGAAGGAGCTGTTTTGATTCCCTTTGTCCGTGTGCGAGATGCGCTTATCCCACTTGTGTTCTGTGCTTTGGTATTACTCTTGGTGGGCAGAAGGAGCTGGTGGATTCAGCAGCAGTAGATTCTGTTGGTTTCCTCTGTGCTGCTTTCATCCCTGGAGCTCGCTGCTGCACGGAAGAGTACAATCGTGTTTATCCCAGGGCTGCTGTAAAGGGGAGCCCGGTTGGCGTAGCAGTGAGCAGCAGCTAACGGGCTGTGCAGAGGAGGGCTTTGCAGAAGGAGCAGGAGTGCCTGCGTCCATCTGTATCCTCGGATACGTTCTGGCAGTGAGGCAGCAGCTGTGGCCACAGTGACTGAATGCAGACTTGGCCTGGGGCTGCCACGTGGCGCTTCCTAGTGCACTAGTATACCTGGCAAAGCACAGCCACTCTGCACCCAGGGCAAGCGTTTGTCTTAGTGTCATGTTTCACGCTGTCTTGTGAAGCTCAGGCACTGGGGGGCAGCTTCCCCCCAAAGAAAAAGAGAAGGCAATGAGGACGTCATGGAAGCCGAAAGGCAAAAATGTGCTCGGGAAAGAAATTGGCAAAGCAGTCTGGTAGTAGTGCTGTGTTTCTCTTCCTTTATTTCCATCAGGTGAAAGAGATGGCTGCTCTAAGCCGCCCTTGGGTGCAAAGAAGGACCCTAGTGTGGATTTGCCATAGGCCCAGCAAGAGGCTCAACAGGACCAAGCACCGGGTCCTGCACTTTGGTCCCGCCAACCCCATGCCAGCTTCTGCAGGATTTGGCTGGGAAGGAATTCCAACCACGCACTGATTTCTCGAACGCTGGGGTGCCCTGTTGGAATCCTGTGGTCTTGTGACGTGGTCTTGCCTCCCCACCTTGTCCGTCCATGGTGGAGCAGCCGGGTGGCCCTTAGTGATGTCATAAGCGGCTAGAATGAGGGGAGGAGCAGCGCGTGCTGCTTCCCTTCATTGGAGCGCTTGAGCTCGGCGTGAGTACATGGCTTGTTGCACTTGTGCACTGATTGAGTCCCTTTGTCTTCATCCCGTCTTGCGCAGCGCCTTGTAGGTAAGCTGAGACGGTGCGGTATAGACGGGTGGGCAGCGAGGACTTGAGGACTGCTGGCTGGCGGAGCTCCTAGGATCATATTGCTTAGCCTGGACCGTCAGAGGCCGTTTTCCCCCAGGCCATCACTTCCAAAGCCATCCATCAAGGTGGCATTTGTCCCACGGTTTTTCCCTCGCCTTCTTTGCTAAATTGTGGAGGCTCACTGACCTGCTCTTTGTCCCTCCCCTCCCCACCCTCCGCCTGCTCCCTTGGTGCAGCTTTTGCTCGCGGAAGATCAGAGCAAAGTGACAAGGAACGGCTGCGGGTTCGAGGATCTTGTTCTCCCTTGTTCTGATCTCTTGCCAGGTACGTGACACGTTTTGTATTGCCACATGGTTCAGCAGCCCGCGTTTAGTCGCACCGTGTGTAGTAACACAGCCTCGTGCAGCTGGGGTGTGGCACTGGAAAAAACGTGTGGGTTTTCTCCACTTCCCCTCCAACTCAGCCCTCGCAAGGATGCTGCCTGTAGTGCTGGGACCAGCTAGTGTGAAGGAAGTAATCCCTTAGGCAAAGAGCCCTAGCCCCACTCTGTGCAGAGCTGCACAACGTGAGCCAGGGGCACAGGCGTGCATGCTTTGGATGTGTGAGTGTGGCCGACAGCTGTAGGGAGCACAGCAGAGATGCAGGCAGAGGAAATGCGTGGGCAAGGCTGCGGCCGGCGCTGGTGGTGAGGCTGCTGCTGGGAGCCGGGGGCTGGGGAGCAGCTCCAGCCCCAGCAGTGACACTTCTCCCTGGCCTGCTACTGTGCTCTCAGCGTGCTCCGGGCAAATGCATCTGCTGCTTTGTGCCAGAGTCCCCATCTGATAGCAGAGGGATAGCGACTTGGTCCAGTGCTGCGTATTGCAACGGCTGTCCCGTTTGAATAGACTGCACAGAGTGGTTGTTTCTAGAACAGCTGCCTCCGCCAGTGGGCAACTGAGAGTAGTTCTGAAGAAGACTCTCAATCCAGTGCTGTGTGAACACAGGAAATGTGATTCTTTTCTGTTGCAGCTTGTCGCGCCTGCTGTGATGGGCATCGCGAGCAGCGAGATCAGCCGTGGGCCTGACCAGGCGTTGACGGAGGTACAGTGTGAAGCTCTGCTTGGTCTCTGTTCCCTGACTTGAGCCAGCAGAATGAGCCACCGGTGTGCTCTCCTGCTTTTCAAGAGAGAGAGCATCCTTCCGGCTCTCTCGGTGTCCCTGAAGAGCTGCCTTAAAAGCTTCATTTCCTTGCTAGTGGCATTGAGATGGCACCCTGAAATCCTCCTTGTTTGTCCTCAGCTCCTCACCATGGCCTGTGCTCTCTGTTTCAGCCTGAGAACCAGGGGAAGCCCTTGCTGGTCCAGGAGGAGTTATCTCTTAATATTCCAGCTATTGCTGCTGGCCATGTTATTAAGAGATACATTGCCCAGGCAGCGGATGAGCTCTCCTTGGAGGTAAGCAGTTAAAGAAGGCATTCCTTGTTGTCACGGACAGAAGAGTATAACGTGTGAATGCATCAGGAATATTCTCAGACACCTTCAGAATGCCTTGTGAGGCGAAGCCCAGAAGATGCAGGTCCAGATAGGACTTGCACTGGGTTGGATGCAGGGAGGAGTTCAGCCATGTCTAAAAGACGTTTTGATTTGGCATGCTTGCACTGTATTCTGTCTGGTGCGTAAGGCAGTGACTCTTGTACCTCCACGTTCAGCTTTCCGACGGGAAATGCCTGAAGAGCTGCCCCGGTGCAATTGCTCTCAAGCTGTGCGCTCTTTGGCAGTGCAGAAGAAGGGTGCCATTTCAGCTGTGCTTTCCTCCCAGCTGTGCTGACGCTGGGATTGATGTTGCAATGTCTTGCAGGTGGGAGACCTGGTGTGCATTACTGCTATGCCAGCAAAGGAGCAGAGCCCCTGGTGGAGAGGCAAGCGTGGCTTTCAGGTAGGCACAAGCTTCAGACTCCTGGGCGCAATTGCAGTCAAGTGAGGAAGATCAGCTTAGTGCAGCTCTGCCCGCACAGGGTGGCTTCTGGACGTCAACAGTTTCCCTGTGTCGCTGTCAGAGGACTTTCCCTTTGGCTCTGGGCTTGGGTAGGAAACTGTCTCCTCATGTGACTTAAAAGCAAGAGCCTCTTGTGCTCAATGCGCAGTCAGGAGTTGACCACCTCTGTCCTTCGTACAACCACAGAGGACAGAGCCATCTTCTGCGGAACCAAGTATTGCTTTTGTAGGTCTTCTGGCTGCAAATGCTGGACGAGGATTACTTTTCTGCAGGCCATTCTTTGTTGGTGCAACAGTCGAAGCCTGAGAAACGCTGCATCCAGTATTCCATCACTCTTTCTTTTCTTCTTACAGGTTGGGTTCTTCCCTGGTGAGTGCGTGGAGCTCATTAGTGGAAAACTTCCTGAGGCCCTCCTCAACTCAGCACCAAAGCCAGGTACGGATGTTACATGTGATGGCGCGGGGAAGTCAAATGGAGTCTTCTTCTGGGTGTGTTCTGTGTTGAATACCTCCTTGATCCATCCCACGTTCTCCTCTGTGTTGATGATCCTTCCTGCATCCCACGGGGCGTAGGGCTGCTGTTTTGTAGGCAGTGAGAATGAGGGCTTGGGCAAATGCTCGAATCCTTGTAGAATGCAGTGTTGGCAATGTTCTTGCTGCTTTGACGCGCTCTGTAGCATGTGTTTCCGCTCAGCCTGGTCGCACTGAGCCCAACCTGAAATGAACTGGTTTCTTCCTTTTGTTGTGCAGTGCCAAAGAAGCGTGGCAAGCTCCTCAGCTTCCTTCGTTCCTTCGTGAAGGCCCGCCCAAAGGAACCGAAGCAGCGGGAGCTGGAGAAGGAGAAGGAGAAGGAAGGGGTGTTTGGCTGTGACCTGGGAGAGCATCTTCTCCACTCTGGCCGTGATGGTAAGGAACAGCCCGTTCCTGAGAGCTTCCTCCCTCTGTTGGGCATGACAAGATGAAAGAAATGGAGATCATGTCTAGCAAGGGGCAGGTTGATAGCGGTGGAGAAACGTGAAATGGGAGTTGATGGCTGCAAGGGAAGCTGAGGCTAATGCTCATAGGAGACCAGCACACTTGTATTTCCTTAAAGCAAAGTAGCAAGCCAATCCCACGCTAGCCTGAGAACAAAGGAAGCCTTTTGGCCCAAGAGAGTGTAGTGCGTCAGTTTCCTAGCTCTTCTGGACATGAGGTTTCACGCCTCCATTGCGGTGGGAGCTGTGATGGGACTTGTGGCAGTGTCTCTGGCTTCCCCAGAATTACTTTCTGCAGGCTGCTTGGCAGGTCGTGGCATTTCTTGAAAGCCAAGAACACGTCCGTGTCCAGTTTTGTCCCCGGCTCCTGCCTGCCTGCGATGTCTGCGACAGCCTTCTTTCTCCTGTGAGGAGGAGGCAAGCAGTAGCCCGGCTGGGCTTAGTGGATGGGATGTGACAGGGGCAGCGGCTGAAGCAGGACTTGAATCAGGAGCTCAGCTAAGCGCTGGCCCTTGTTCTGTAGTCCCCCAGGTCGTGCAGAGCTGCGCTGAGTTCATTGAGCAGCACGGCGTGGTGCAGGGGATCTACCGCCTGTCCGGCGTGGCGTCCAAGATCCAGAAGCTGCGGTAAGAGTGCTTCTGGACTGTATGTTGTCTTGCTTTGGAGTTGTTTTCCTCTTTCTCCAAGCCCTCTGTTTTTGTGTCCTTCTCTCCAGCCATGACTTTGAGTCGGAGCAGATTCCGGAGCTCACCGTCCGGGACATTCACAGCGTGAGCTCCCTGTGCAAGATGTACTTCAGGGAGCTCCCGAGCCCTCTGCTGAGCGAGCAGCTGCATGGCAAGTTCTCGGTAAGCACAAGGCAATGGCCTTCATGTCCCTCTTCATGGCCTTTCCCATCCACACACACGCCTGCGCACCTTTTTTTGGTCTTTTTTCTGTTGAAGTTGGGGTTTTGATGGACATCCAGTGGGTGTCTGTGTACAACAAGCAGCTCATGCTTCCTGCACACCGGGTGCACCGTAACACCTGGTGTGTGCATCCTGCCATTGGAAATGTGGGAGATGGGAGCAGCAGTGCCCTCTGCAGCTTTGAGGCCCTTTTTCTGTTAGCCCCATACGCTTGACTCGCATGATGTGTGTCTCAATCCCTTTCTGCTTTCTTCCAGGACGCTGTTTGTGCTGGTACCAATGAGGAGCGGTTGCTCCGAGTGCAGGAGGTCATCCAGCAGCTGCCCGCGCCTCACTACAGGTCAGAAAACTGCTGCCCTCGGTGTGGGGAGCTCAGCCCTGCTGCACTTCAGAGGGCAATGATGCGATGGCAGGCTTTGTGTCACGCTGGCAACGTGATGCCTGTGTGTGTTGAAGTGCTGGATGTCTGCGTGGGGTGAATGGATTGGGTCAGCTCCTGAGCACGGCGGCACGGCTGGTGCAGCTGATGGCTGCAGCTGTGCTGTGCTGGGGCTTGGTGCTGCAGCGTGGCACTTGGGAAAGCTTGATCTACTTGCTAGTAGCAAGAACAAGTGAGGTTTGTTTGGTGAATGTGAGCACGGCGTGCTCAGTGGTGCTGAAGGTTTGGCTCTTGCTTTCCAGGACCCTGGAGTACCTGCTGAGACACTTGGCTTGTCTGGCTGGGAGCTGCTCCGTCACAAACATGCCTGCTAAGAACTTAGCGATTGTGTGGGCTCCCAACCTCTTCAGGTAAACTTCTTTTTCCGCCTCCGCACAAGACTTAGATCTGTTCTCCCCACGGGCACAGTTTGGAGAGGAGGACAATTTGTGCTCTCTTGGTTTTGTCAGATGGGGCTGGTGTGTCCTTGATCAGCCGGGAGAATGTCTTCAGTGGCATCAGTGCTTGCCCACTGCACTGGAAGTCTCCAGAGCCCAACTGGACAGCCTTTGGCTGCCCAAATGCAGACGTGGGGAAACGATCTCGGGTCAATGAGTTCTCCAATCTGCCTTTTCTACAGATCCCAGCAGAACGAGGCTGCCTGCGCCAGCGGAAGAGCTGCCTGCGAGGAACTGCAGAGGCAGTCGGATGTGGTAGAATTCCTCATCAACCACACCGACGTCCTCTTCTGCTCCAGCTCCACATCAGGCGTCGGAGATGGAGCAGGTGAGCATCTTCCTGCATGAGCTTTGTCTTGATGAGACACCTTGATCAAATGCAGGCCTTCTCCAGGATTGTTGAGCTACGCTTTTGCTATCGAGGGGCTATCGATGTGTGGCAGCTCCCGCAGAACTGTGATGGCTGTGCCGCTGCTTTCTGATCCTCCCTCTTAGCTGTGGTCTTCCCTTCCAGGGCGCAGTTCTCCATCAGGGCCCAAGTCTGTGCAGGTGTCTTCTCCTGCCACCAAGCTGCTCACACTGGAGGAGGCACAGACACAGAGGCGAGGCCACAGCAGCTCTGCCGCACTGACACACATCCAGGACATGGAAGTGGAAGAAGGCCCCGCAGCTGCACGGGGGAAATTCCACACAATTATTGACTTTCCATCTGAAAGGTAAAGAGGACTTTCTTTTCCAGCAGCTTCCTATCAGACTTTGTTGGGTGGGCTTTTGTGGGTTTTTCTCCACTATTGCTAGTGCCAAAACTTGCAGAAGCTACGTGACGCTAATGGGGCGTGTGGTGGTGTACTGAATGTCCCCTTCCTTTGGACTCTGAAGTTCAACTAACAGGCATGCTCTGCATCTGGGTTGACATGGCTGAGGGGAATGTAGCCAGCAAGACTCCAGGGCTGAGCTCTAGGAATGGAACTATCCTCAACCGTGTGAATCAGAGCGAGCTTCAAAGTTGTGTTTCAGCAGGAACCAGGCAGTGCTAGGAACAAGCAAGTGTGGGCAAGAGCTCAGGGCAGCTCTTCCCTCACCCTGGACCACGCACGACTCACACCGCTCCCTCTTTTCTCCCTCCAGACCAAGTCCACCCAGCAGGGTGAAGGAATCCCCAGCATGCAGTTGGTGTTCCTGTTTCAAGCCCAGAAAACCATCCTCTGTGGCCAAACACCAACTGCAGCGCGATGCCAGGGAGCCCTCGGAAACAGAGGTGGTGGTCCTGGCAGGTAAGGGTGCACATCCAGCTGTCAAAACCCTGCTTGTCAGCGCCATGGAATTCATGCTTGCAGTTGGCTTGTTCCTCCTGCTAGCGTTCAAGCCCGTGCCTACCATCTTCGGTTCAGCCCTGTCTTTCTTTCCCAAATCTGGTGTCTCTGGTGAAGTCAAGATGTGGACCTGCCGGAGCACACCCGTCTCGTGCCTTTCCCCGAGTAGTTTTGGAAAGAGACGGGAGATGGGCACCACTGCAGTATGTCTCAGAATGATTCCTTCTGACACTTAGGATGGAAGGAAGAGTACCTTTGTGGCTCCGTGTTGCCTCTGTATCAGCAGGCACACATTTAAAAGAAAGACAAACAACAAAAGCGCAACAGTTCCTTTCGAGACAGTGCTCCTACTGTTGCTATTGTCCTGTTGGCTTTGTCCTGCTGCCACTGCATAAGCAAATCTCAAGAACCACTCTCATCATTCTGCTTGTGCAAGTTTGCCACTAACTGTTTGCCTGTGTATCTACTCCTTCCTAGGTGAACCGAGCCCTCGTCCACGCAGAAGAGCCAGAGCGTATAGCGATGCTTCACTGTGTGCTTCCATGTATGGAGAGCTGCTTGGGAGCACGAATCGCTGGAGCTCGGATGACAGCCTTCCATATAACATCAGTGAGGGAATGAAGGTGCTCATCCAGGTGGAAGCCCTCATCTCTCCCGGCTGTGCAGAAGACGCTGACCTGAGCCTGCCAGAAACAACAGTCACCGAGCTGGACTGTGACGGGGCGTCACTGCAGTGCAGCCCAGCCCAAGCACAGCCCGAGTGCCCCGACAGCAGCAGCTCCATGCAGGAGCAGGTCAGCGTCAGCCAGGAGGAGCCGAGCCTGGTGGAGGGGGACGTAGAATCAGAGCTCCAGTCCCAGGCACCGGGCAGCAGCACGAGCTCTGAGCCCCTCCCTCCTTCCCAAGAGAGTATGAGTCCCCTGTGTACACTGGACCTTTCACCAAAAAGCCCTCCTTGCATTTAAGGAATAAAAGCACGCTGGTGCTGGATCAACGCCTTGACTGCCTTCTGAGTCTTCATTCCCAGGGATTGGGATGGATGCAAGCAACAGCAAGGCAGCTCATGTTGCAAGGCTATGGCTGTGGGCTGTGCGTGCAGCAGAGCTGCGGGTTTGTTCCCATTTTGTCTGGCTGTGGGATGCCTGCAGCGAGAGCTGTGCTCCCGTAGTGTATGGTAGCAAAGAATCTCCAGCATCCGGGATGCTGCTCATGATCATGGCCAGCTTGCTGGCTGTGGCTTTGTGATGCTTTTGAGTGAGGGCTTTTGGATGCTCCTGGATGCCTCGGCTGGTCCCCGCCAGCTCTCTCCTCTCTCCCGCCGTGTCCATTCCTGGCTGCCAGCTACGAGCTGGCCCTGCAGAGCATCTGCAGCCCTGTCAGCATCAGCATCCAGCAGCAGCAGGAGGAGCTCCCCCTGACCAACGCCAGGCAGTAGTGCTCGGTCTGCAGGTTAGCTGCCATTTACCTTTGGGTGTCTCTTGCAGAAGACTCATACATCAGAGCGTTTTCCTCATCTGCAGCACGCAAATGCTACAAAAGCAGAAACAACCCAGGAAGCTGTCTATTTGGGAATCTGCATGGACATTCACTGTCTGTGTTGATGGTGCTCTGCCATCCTTTATTTCCTTCTCCTTACTTGTCCATATGCTGCTGAGGATTGGAAAGCTGCATGTCCCATAATTCCCCAGAACCCAACTTAGGTGACTGGTTACCTGAACAGGTAAGGACCGTGTAAATATACAAATCTTTCTCATTGCACAACACGGCAGTGCTGCCAGACTTTGTTATGGCTCTTTAGGGCACCTTGCAGGCTGTGTGACATTTTCCTCTCACCTTTCCCTTTCTTTCCCCAAGGTTTTGCCTTGCTTTGCCCTTTTATTCCTTCTACCTTCCTCTGTGTTGCTCAGGTGTTGCCATTCTTCAAGAGCGTGATCCAGTTGGGTTGCACCGCACCTCTTCATGCCTTGGATCTCTCTCTGGAGCACAAGAGCAGATTGAGGGGGGCAGCTGTCGAGCAGATTGAGGTGGAAGTCAAAGACTCAAATCCAATGTTGCAAAGCCACTGCAGATGCCAAATCCCTGCACGGGAGACCTGGCCGTGTGCAGGAGTTACTGCAGGGTGAGGAGCTGCTATTGGTCTTCAAGCAGGTAGGAGTTTGTTATGCACGCATAATACTGTATGTATTTGTTGGTGGTGGTGTTGTTTTAAAATCAGTGCCAATATGCAGTCTGATCCGATGTGTTTGAACAGTGTGGTGTAAGGATTGTCAGCTGAGAACAGCAGCAGAACATGGGGCTGTTGCAGGGGGAAGGCGTGGGGAAGGAAGCGGGGAAAGGAAAGGGAAAGCCTGGAAAAGGAATGGGGAAGGCACGGGGTGAAGGAAGGGGGCAAGACACGGGAACGAAGGGGAAAGGACAGAATACCTGTAGAGCAGCCTAAAAAGCTGTAACAAGCTCTGGGAGGACCGCGGAGTGCCAGATTCTGTACTGGGTGTTTATTTGTGTGTGTACGTTGTCACTGTTTGTGCCTGGCTGCACTGCTCCAGCCCAGAGCCCGCTGCCTGCAGCTGCATCTTTGCTTCCTTCCCTCCTGCCCGGAGCCCCACGGGTGCTCCCACAACTCCCTTCCCACCCCCAAAATGCCAGAGAAGACACCTGGCAGTGGGATGGAGGAATCCCAGCAGCCCGTTTTCCTTCTGCCTGCAGCTCTCTCCTCCTCTGCCACACAGGGCTCCAGACTGTCCAATGGGAAAGACGTGGGGGAAAGGGAGTGCTGGCAGGAGCGACTGCTGCGGCTGACTGGGGAGGCTCTGCATCCCACGTGCCCTCCTGTGCTCTCTCTCCAGCTGCAGGAGGGCCAGAGAAGGGCAGATGAAAAGCTGCAGCTGAGCCTGATGGACCTGCACAGCTCTCGGGCTGTCTTCCAGAGGTAGCTGTGACCAATACCAGTATGGCGCTCTGCTTTCTGCCAACGTGCTTTAATTTTGTTGTCGTTAAATGTACTGGGCAGTTACATTTGGGTATGTGAATATTTAAAAACAGTGCAACAGATGCTGGCAAGAAGTAATTTTTTTTAACTTTTTATTATTATTATTTTCTTTTTGTAAAGCTCTTAGCACGGCTTTCCTGAGTTTGGAGGAGTTTCCCTCTGTTTTCTTCGTCTTCACCCCCACCGCCCCCCACTTCTCATTCCGTGTTCTTCCCCCGTCATGCCGACAGAGCACTGACCGCCAGCGATTGCGCCGCGGGCCGCATCGATCCCGTCCAAGTTCTTTCCGCGGTCTCTGCCGCCACCTCGTGGCCAATGCGCGGAACTGCCGCTGTCCGCTGCTCAGTCCTGCAGGCGGCACAACGCGTGCGCGTAGGAATGCGGAAGTGGCTTCGTAACCGCTCTGTGCAGCTCATCCGCCGCTCTCTATTGTGATTAGTCCTCCCGGTCACAGCGAGCATGCGCCCGACGACTCCAAACCATTCCGCCGATCGGCCACGCGGGGGCGCCAGAGACCGCGGAAACGACGACTCCGAGCGGATCTACGTTGACCCGCACCGCCTCGTCCCGTGATGTTTTCCAAAGCATGAATCTTGTCCACACACAGTGCTTCTGTAAATGTTGGTATGGGTAAGTCTTGCAGTTCTTCTTTGCTCCAATGCAGGTGCTGCTATTAGCAAGCATTTTGTGCTTTGTTTTAAGGACATAAACACTTTGTTTGTGTTTGTTTAATACATAACTGAGCTAGAATCTGCTGTACATGCACTTATTCAGCAACGAGCCATGTCGGTACTGAAGCGAAGGCAAGATGAGCTGGAAACGGAATCTACTTATATGCAGCACCTGACAAGTTAGTATGAAGTTACCAGTTACTTTCTGACTGAAATCTCATTCTTTAAGTAGAAACACACAGTTAATTCTTGGATTATATTTTATTTTCACGTGTAATGTTTTCTCCCTCCCTGCTGTCAGTGGGCATACTGTACTAGATGTCCTAGTTGAAATCCTTACCCAAGTAGGACGCGTAGTATCACTTCTCCGTGGTAGAATAGTGAATATAGCATGACCAAATGCTCGGTCAGTTTTGAATTACTGATCTCAGTGGCTGTCTATCAGTACTTGAAAAGAGAAACTGAGTCGGTTTTCCAGTAGATATTAGGTTGTTTGGGACGGAGGCACTGTAGAACAGGAGGACAAAGAGGGATTGACTGATAACTGGCAGCAGCTTGAGAAGAGTGAGCTCGGGGATGTAGCCCTTTCTGGTTCTAACTGGTGTGCAGGTGGGGTGGGTGCAAAGCATGCAGACTCTGAGTGTGTGTGCACTCTGGGAAGCACAGCTGGAAGCGTCACCACGAAGGGCAGAGAGGAAGGGTGGATCTGGGGTCCCTCCCTGTGCACACTCAGTGCTCACCTCCCGGTTCAGGCTGTGACCTGGCAATCCCCCTGCCCGAGGGAGCAGCCACAGCTGTCCTACAGTTCACTGATAATATTGACTGTGCTTTACGCTGGACACTGTGAATTTTTCATCAGGAGGTTTTGTTTACTTTGGTTAGTTTCCAAATGAAGAGCAGAAGCAGAGTCAGTGTTCTGCATTCACCTCTTTGTCTTGTTCCTGTCTTCTGGTAGCTGGGAATGGCAAACCAAGTAATGATGGACTGGAGAGTGATGAAAAGATGAAGCTTCTGAAAATGTGAGAGCGTTCACAAACAGCTGGTCACCACGAAGGCATGCCGAGTGATGAAGAACTGGCTCTGACAGAGGTGACTGAATTCCAGAAGAGCAAAGGTTGGTCAGGATATGAGAGCAAAATTCCTCCCGTATTGAGAAGGATTTTCAAGGGAGAGTGAAGAAATACTCCTTTTGAATGGTATATCGTTTATTTTCTACAGCATAGAATTGATGCTTTCAAACAATCCTGACCAATGCCTTAGGAAGAATAGATAAGACTGTAGGCTTCTTTAGTTTAATCAGTTTTTTGTCCAAAGTTGGAATGTATTTCAAATTGAGATTTGAACTGCCTTAGTGAGCAGGTCACGAGGAGCTGGGAGAGGCACGATGCGTATTTGCTGAATAACAGAAGGAGGATTTTCCTGTCTGAGCTTTTAGGAGACATACAAAATAGGAAAAGTAATGGGTATTTCAATCTGTGCAGTTGTTCAAAACCGCAGAAGTCTTTTTGTGGTCTTCTGTATCTTTTTTTTTTCCTGAAAAAGGCTTTGCCAGAGTGCAGGACGGGGGCATGCTGCTTGCAGGGAAGACTTCTGTGCAGGAGCTTTGCCGTGGGTTATAGAGGCATTCCAGAGCTTGAGATAAGTGTTGTTAACTAGAAGGAGGACATCTTTTCCTCTTGTCAGGTTGCTTGCATATGAATCACTTGCATCTTTATTAATGTGGAGCTGTTTGCTGACATTTTGACAACCCTACCCTCTGAAATCTAGCTTTACATTCAGTTTTAGCTTGCTGCTTTGGTCCATTCTGTGATTAGAATCCATGTAAAAGTATTAAATGAGAATCTTTTGGTATCATTAGGTATATTTCTGCATGGAGCTTTTTCTCTCAATCCTGACAGCTGAACAACTAACGGGAATGATCTTTCAGCAGAATTCTACAGACCTGAAAGAGATGCCCTGGTTCAGAGCTGTAGAAGGATTCAGCGATGCCAAAAAGCCGTCTGAATCAAAAAGAGATGATGATCCTGATGAAGAAGTTTTGCCTAGAGTGATTGAAAAAACTATCCTGCCAAAAATTACAGGTATATTAAGGTTGTCTTGAGGACGTTCACTGCAGCTAGGTAATCAAACCTTAAATAAGTGGTGATGTAAAATTATGTTGATAGTTACAATTACATGTTAAGGTTACTGCAAATGAAAGGTTTAGCTGTTTGAATGTTTGCTTCCTTGAAACTAGAGCAGATAGCCACTTGGATATCATGAATGAAATAATTCCTATTTTTCAGCATTTGCCAAGAATGTGTGGGATCCTTTATCGACTTCACAGACTGAGAACCTTACACAGCTTTGCGATAACGTGTTTGAAAAACAAGTCCTGTCCAGAAGGGAATGCAGCCAGGCAAAACAGGTAAAGGCTGCTGTGGTAATGGGGAAGGGAGTTCTTGATGCAGTGTATGCACTTCACTGTAAACATTCACTGTAACATACACTTAGCCCAGTTCTGGTTTTATTCTCATGTAAATCTGGGAGTTTATCCAGCATAAAGTAGGTGAAACTAAGTTGATGTTTAGGCCCTTAGTATGAAAAGAAATAATAACAAACGTTTATGCAGTCGCCACACTTGACTTCAGGAAGAAGCTTTAGATAAGGTTCTGTTTGTATAGTAGTTGTGGTGTTTTGTTGTGGTTTTTTTAATAGAACTTCATAGCTGGTAAATACATTAATCTCATTATCCAAGAGGATTTTATCAAAAAAAAAAAAAAAAAGAAAGAAAGAAAGATGGTTAAAGCTGAGACTTGCTCACAGGTCTTTAATGCGGTCATGATCTTACTGTCTATTATATACAGTGGCACCTGCATTCAACTGAATTAGCATTTTGCTTTTCCACATGAACAAATGTGCCTTCTAGTGTTTCACTGTAGGGATAGTTACCAAACATTAATGTTTATTAACTCTTTCTGACAAGAGTAACTACGCAGTCAACTTAGTGCTTTTTTGCTCCTGTAACTAAAAGCTTTCTTAAATGGAAAGATCTTAGTTTATGAGGCACAGCCCAGAGTCTGGTTTTGTGATCTTAACTTGGAGTATCTGAGGGCTTGTGTTATTTGTGGTGGTCTGTTCCCCCTTCTACTCCCGACTCCTCCTTTCTTTCCTGAAATAGTTGATATTGCTGGTGCTTATTACTGGATGCTATTAGAGAGAGGATAACTGGTAAGAGTCTGGTAGGTGTGGGGTTAAGACACAGCTGGGAGAAGAGTGTTGCTAAGCCTGATGCAGCATGTTTGTCTGGTTACAAGCAGTGCTGTTCTGCTGAGAATCCATTAAACACATACTCGAGTGTTTCCAACTGCTAATTCCATTGGGTATTGCAAGGAGTTCCATTTAACAGCTGTTTCCTTAGACCTTTATTCTGGTTGTCACTGCTGAAAGAATCCCATAGTTGTAATTCATCAGTGTTTAAGAGATCAATTGTCTGCTTGTCTTACTTTCAGGTCAAACAAAATCCTTATTTCCTCTTCTTCTTTTTCTGACTTTTTCTGACAGTTTGCCACTCTTTTTTTTTCTGGAGTGAAGTCGTGAATCCGTTTACCCGAGTAAGTAGTACTGCGGATCATGCATTAAACTCTTTGGATCTGTTCAGCAGCTTATTAGTGTGACTTATCTGTGTTTGAGACTGCCGTTGTGCAGCCCCGATTGGTGCTGTCTTTCAAAGCAGGTGATCATCTGCAGGCTGCCTATCGGGAATGTCCTCTAAACCATGCCCAGAAATTGTATGGGAGAGTACTCACAAAGGGCTGGGCGAGAAGAGGACAGGAACTATTTTAATGAAGAAGTACAGTTGATGAGGTTTTGATGTTTGTGCCATCATACAGTCTAACTTTCCTAGCAGCTCATGCAGTCAAAAGGAAGTGTCCTGCCAAACACTCCAGAGAAGTATGCAGTAGCTGTGGGCTTTGCGACTGCTTTCTGACTGGTGACTGCTAAGATCACGTACTGTGTCTGTGTGGGTGAACTACCTTGAGGTTAACAGTTACCATGACATTAACCATTCTGTGTTGAGGGGGAGACCAGCGATGTTCTTACGCTGGGCTTAAGTCTTTTTAAATAGTCATTTCTACAGTGATGACAGGTAACTGAAGACAACTCTTGCTAACGAATAATACTGAGGTCAAGTACAAAAGAATCTTTTGCTGCTATGGATCAAGGCTATCAACCTTACCTGTGTTATGAGGCTGGTGGCGTTTAATCTTATGTAGCGTATGTTAGCAAATTGTTAATGAATTGGAAGGGTAACATGCTCTTTATTTCCTTTTGGGGGGTGATGTGTGTATGTATGAGGGTCCAGCTCATAGGCACATGTAAAATTAATCTACTTCAAAATACTATTTATGATCTGTAGTTTTTTAGTGACTAATTGGCAGTAAGCTTGGAGAGAATAAATCCTGTTTTTTGAGTACTGAGATTGGATGGACATGGTATCTTTTAAGTTTAAAAAGGAGGTTCTAATGCACCCTCAGCCATCAGATATGCATGTTCTGTTTCTCCATTACTGCAGCTGCTCTCCAAGGTTCTCCTTTGGGATGGGACTGTATAGGAAGACACAGTCCGTGGTGTGGGACTGAGCAAGCTGCTGAATCGTTACCTTCTGAACCTCTTCAACACACCACCTGGGCCAGAAAACATAGAGAAGTGTAAAGAGGTGAAAGGTCTTATTTCCATGGGGACAAATGTAGTCTGAAGTATAATTATTTAACATTTGAGGTTGTTTTTTTGTTTGTTTGTTTGTTTTTTGATGACCTTGGTGTATAAAAGAATTTCAAAGCAAGCATTGGTTCCCAGGCTTTAGGAATAACTGCTTAAAATGATGGTTTTGTTTTTTGAAGAGTAAACACTGCCAATAATAATTGAACTAGCCAAAAGGAGAAGTCTGCCAGAAGTGGTGTGACTAATGTTATTGAAAGCCTTTTTTTTTTCTTTCTATTTTATCTTTCAGAATACTCTCTGGGTGAACAGGTGGTTGCATGCTTCCCAGAAAGGTGGTTCCAAAATCATGGAAGTGGGTCAACTCTCCCCGAGTCAGTGAACTTCTGCCAGCATTTGGTTCAGTGAGCACGTATGCTTCACAGGAATAACCACAGGTAACAAACAACATGTTCTTTGGGATGCAGCACTTCCTCATAATCTTTATGTTAGTATTTCTTTTAGGGACGTGGTTCAATGGGCATGGTGGTGATGGGCTGACAGTTGGACTAGATGATCTTTGTGTTTTTTTCCAACCTTAATGATTCTATGATTCCTAAATTCCTCAAGCCTCATCCATTTAACACTTTCAGTGATGTACTTCCAACATCTACGTACAACTAAAGATGCAGTCCATAATGTAAAATGGATCGCTTTTGCAGTACTAGTTCAGGCTAGTTTGAGGCTCTAGACGTTGGGTGCAGTTAGTGGTCAGTGTAGCTCAAGGCACGTTTTAGCTTTATTGATTTTGAAGTCAGGTGTGAATGTGTTGCTATATCAACTTGTTTTTGTAATAGTGATGAAACTGAAGAAGTTGTTCTCCTGTTGGTGAAAGTCAAGGCTCTGCGTCTTGCTGAAGAGCTCACTGAAGAGTGCAAATGGGAACATCTTAAATCTGTGATAGGGAAATAAAAATTTCTTTGAAGCAGCAGTTCTTTTACTCAAACAAGCCTGATGCTCATTCTAAAAAAGTGGTCATGTTTAATGATTGGACTGCCTACGGTTGTTTTACTGTGAAATATATATATATATATTTTTTCCAACTGTCTTCTGATGCCATCTACTCCTAGATAGAATCACAACCGTCAGTGTGAAGTGCAGGTGTTCTGAAATATATGACGAAGCCTCATTGCTTTGTTCTTTTGGGAAGGATGACTGCAGTAAGTGCCTGTAACGTTACCACTGCTGGTGGGCAGACAACTTCACAAGCTGTTTTCAGTACCACACCAAATCACTCTAACCCAGGAGTCACTGAACTCTAACTTATTGTCCACTTAATGAGATAACTCTACGAAACTCACAGTGAGTTCCTCATAGCTTTCTGACCCTGACACAGAAGCGGGAATTCTGTATGCAGTGAGAAGTCTGATCTATGAACATCTACTGATGGTAAACGGCTGTTCAGGAAGGTAAGAAGTTGCACAGGAGAACGTCTTAACTACACTTACTCTTCTCCAGAGTATGATTTGTAGTGGAGCTTTGTACTTGAGATACAGACTGGACTTTGTGCACAGACTTGGAGTTGTCACCCGCCCTCATTTATCAGACGAGCAGAACAACAACTCCAGTTACCTTCTAGTAATTGGCTCTCTAAGGACATTTACCTTTTGCTTCCCTCTAAGACCCATTAAACCTCATTTCACCGTACCCATGTTGGTTTTCTAATGTTGTGTAACTTCGTATATGTGCAGTAAATATTACTGCTGCAGAATAAAAAGGATGTTTTACCGTAGAAACAGCAGCGCGTCACAAATTCTGCTAAGTTTGCTATTGCCTGCTTCTCTAAAATGTTATGTATGGGTCTTCCATTTAACTCTTGGGGGCTTTTATTCCCTATGGTTTTTCTGTTGTTTTTTAGTACAGAATATGTATTTTTGTAAACTATTTTAATTGTAAATAGCATTCATCAGTGTTATAGACAACAATGACTTTTAAAATAAAAGCACAAAGCAATTCTTTTGAAAAGTAAAGACGTTTTTGTCTTAATGAGACTTTTAACGCTTTCAAGTCTTGAACACGACAGGAATGTTATGTGAAGTATGGAAAAAAACTTTGGCACTGCTGGCGCTTCATTATCTGCAGGATTTAGGAGTTCTGTTGTAAGTAATTGTGCACTTCTACTTTCCTGAGTGCAAAGAAAATACAACTGATGGGTAATCAGCTGAAGCATGTGATCTCCGTGCTTGCTTTTGTCTCCTCTGCTTCCTTATTCATGTGGGAAGTTGCTCCCAAAGAAATTAGTCTTGTGCTGCTATGAAATTGGAATAGTTTCTATCACGCTTTACCTCTGTAGAGGCTTCTTCCAGTGGCTGCAGACGTCACTTGTCATGACTGGTAAGCAGGGGAAGGCGATTTTTACTGGAGCTCAGAAGCCCCATCCCAGTTGAGTATCTTTGAGAACCTACTGTGCCACTTTGTGGTGAACCTTGCACCCATTCACACAGTCTGATTGGAGTAACAGCTAATCTGGCTTCATTCTTGCAAGCTGGTTTCAAAACGTTGGTATTACTGCTTTGTTGTCAGGTTACTATTGGTGCTTTATCAGATGTCATTTCAAAAGTGCCTTTACAGGACAGCTAAGCAGCACTTACTCTCAGATTGTCCAGCTGGGCTTCTGTACATCTGCTTCCCTGCCATAGCCCCCTTCTGAACATCTTGAATGAAGCATTTTCACAATTGGCCCCTGTCTACTTGGCAAAGGCAGAAGAAACAGTTATTTGGAAGTGACAACACAATAACTGCAAACCCCTTCTATTAGCTGTGATTTAGAAGGGAAGGCAGAAGCAGGGCTGAACACACTGTAACGCTGTTTTCAGGAATGGACAGTTTAACATTCAGATGAGAACTGCTGAAATTTCACTGTCTTTTATTTGCATACGAAACTTGAAAATTGACAATTCTTACATTGAACTCAAAGCTGTTACTTGTTCAGCTCTTCACTCGCTTCCCTCCGTATTTATTCCTCTATTTTGAAGTATCATACTCTCGCAGCATATCGAATTCCAGCCAGGGCTGCTTCCACTTCTGTGCTTCCTTCATTTTTTTCTTGGGTAGCTCAAATTTTATTCCTTTAATGTTGTATTTCGGCCTCTCCCACCGTTTTGACCATGGTTGAGGTTTCATTCTGACCTGCAGCTAGAAGGAAAATTAAAAAAAAAAGAAAAAAGAAAAAAGAAAGGTATTAAAAAGGTCAGATGGTCAGAAATCTGACTGTGAAGCAAAGCAATGAGACAAGTGCTGCTTTAAGAGAAGAAAGCAGCCCGATCTGTCAGCAAACTAAGGGACTACTGGACACCAGTGGGAGAAAAGGGATTTGGGGTCTGTGTGGCTGTTATGTTTGTTCATATACCTAAATAACACTGATTTATTACACCGTCCTTAAGTTGATATGCTGTTAACTGTCTTCTATGCTTCTAACTCTGTTACTTACTAAGGAAAAATAAGAGGACAGCAGCCGTTCCTCCTTTTCCCTGTAAGCTAAGTCGGATAGCATTCTTTTACCAGCCTGCCAGACCTTCTGAGATGCAGATCTCGCTAACTGCTCCTTCCACCCCCACATCAGTAGCATTAAGTTTCCATAGTGCTGGCTGTTCTGTCTGCACAGTGTAATACAGAGGCATCTGCAGGCTGTTACTCATTGCACGTCTCCTAAGTTACCTACTGAGGAAGGCAGGTACTTTGGTTATGAATGTTCTTTCCCAACAGGAGTAGCATTTAGGTACCAAATTTTACATGCTTGTATCACCTTGATAACTACCACAACTAAAAGCTGTTTAACAGCCTTCCAGGCCATTGTAGAATGGCCACTTGGAAGAGACTCACAAGGATCATAGGAGTTCAACCCCTGCCTCCACACAAAACCAACCCCTGCCTCCACATAAAACCAGCCACACTATGTCTGAGAGTGGTGTCCAAAGGCTCCTTGAACTCTGGCATATTTTGTGCATGGTCAACCTCTGGTGCAGAAGCTTTTCCACCCTGACCCTCCCGTGATGGAATCCTCCATCTGGTTCTGAAATGGAGCCCTGCAGAAACCCCAGGTGACTGCTCACCATCCTGATATAATCCTGGTATCAGTCAGAAAGTTAACTAAATTATCGCCTACGTTCCCACTAAAAAATTAAACTCCTGCCTTGTTTACAGGAATTTCTTCATGGTCTAAATGAGACACAGATGAAAAAAACACTTTTTTCATCACTTGATAGTAAAATATGGTAATTTTTTTCCTACTGTTTTTTACAAACAGCTGAGGAGAGCCTACAGGAGACACCACATTCAAGTGGTTATCTTGTGTTGGCAAAGCTTAAGGGGACTCTTAAAACTCTCTTCTGCTCCGATGAATTATACCGTGCCATAGAAATCTCCTTATGCTCTGCAGTTCAACTGTCTGGCAGCTAAGTTGAAGGCACGCTTCCTGACACAGTACTGGCCAGAGGGCCACTACCAACAGATTATTTGCACGGGGTCACTGTGTTTCAGACAGCATGGAGACTTGGCCTCAGAGCCAGGGAATGGCTTGAACACCTCCAGGGACAACAATTCCACCACCTGCCTGGGCATTTTGAGAGGACATTTTTCCTAGTATCCAACCTGAACCTCCCCTGGCACAACTGAAGGCCATCACCTCTTGTCCTCCTGCTGCTCCTTGGGAGGAGAAGCTGACTCCCACGCAGCCACAACCTCCTTTCAGGTAGTGGTGCAGAGAAATGAGGTTTCCTTTGAATCTCCTCCAGACTGAACACTCCCTGCTCCTTCAGACACTCCCATGATATTGTGCCCCAGATCCTTCACCACTCTGTTGCCCTTCTCTGGACACAATCCAGGGCCCCAGTGCCTTTCTTGTAGTGAGGGGCCCAAAACTGAGCACAGTACTGGACATGCAGTTTCAACAGTGCTGAGAACAGAAGGCAGATCGCTTCACCAGTCCTTCTGACTGCACTATTTCTGACACAGGCCAGGATGCTGCTGGCATTCTTGGCCACCTGGGCACACTGCTGGGTACGTGCAGCCAACTGTTGACCAATACCCCCAGTGTGCACAGTATCACATCGTCACTCTCCTCTCAGAGGCAGCACCGCCACTTTAAACACTCCGCCGCTTAAAGCAATGCAGGTGGGTTGCGGAGACATGAAAAATGCTTAGCACAAGAGGAATTCCATTTCACAAACAGAAATACGTGCACTCAGCTCCCAGCTGACCTCGAGATGTGAGGCAAAGGCAGAGGCAGGGCCCGTGTCTCTGTCACCTTCCGACACGCACTTTTCGAGTACCAATGCCTCAGAGCCCTGAGGAATCTGAGGGCGGCCCCCACCGCGGCCTACCCCTTCTACCTCCTCTCCTCTCTCTGCTTCTGCTTGTCAATAATGACGGGCTTCGGGGGCGGATGGAATTCTGTGGGCTCTCCATCACCGTTCATTCGACACATCGAGGAAGAAAACCACCCGCTGAAGATAAAACGCTCAGAAAAACACCATTCTCAAAAGGCACCGTTCCCCACAGCCTCGCAGCTCAAACCCCCCGCAGGCGGCTGCCATAGTGACTACGAGTACTTCCGGTCCGCCGGCGCCAGAGCGCAGGGTGGCTACGGCAAGCTCGGAGGGCCAAAACTGCCCTCAGCGCGAAGCGGAGCTGTGTGTCGCTCTACTCCTAACCCCTTGTGAGCTCTGTTCGTTATCTGATGGGTGGATTTGAAGTGGAGGGTATTTGACGCTGCTTAGAGAAACGAGGGGACTGTGAAAAAAAGGAGCGTGCTGCATTTTGTGGCGCAAGATGTTCTGGGAACTGCTGCTAACAGTGCTCAGCAGGCTTCCTTTTTGCTGGGCAGAGGTTTAGCAAGGACTTTTTATATGAAAAGAGTTCATCCTATATTTCCTTTCCACTGACCTTCCGTTGTACTGCTTGAGAAATTAATGTTTCTTGCTGTAGAGAATGCACATGCACCTGCACCTGTATCTGCACAAAGAATCATCTAAACATCTCTGTAGGTGTTTCTTTTTGGCACTGAGGTGGAGCTGTGTGGAACACAGACTTGGATGAATCTTCAGTCGGGTGCAGGGACGCGTAATGCTCATCTTAGATGTCACGCTGACAGCAGCAATAGAGAGGCAAATGTCATAGGGTTTCATGTTTTTTTTTTTTTCCTTTTGTTTCAGTCCTAACCGTGGAAGCATAGAAGCGTTACCCAGACCAATTGAGCATTTCTCACATGCGCTTTCTACCAATGACACAGGGCAGTGGAAGTCAGCATCAGAAGCATCTGTAACAGCCCTGCAAAAGACTGGTGAGAGTTACCCTGGCAGCCTCTTTTGGCAACCTCGGGTCTCTGCAAGCTGTTAAGCTTTGTCGTAAGTCCTCCCGTGGTGCTGACTCAGCTCTCCCTGTCTTTGGTGAAGGAGAGCTGGTCTTGAACTCCTTCCTGTTTCCTGCCTATCTGCTCCCTGCTTTGCCCGTGGGCCTGTGAGCCTTTTATTCCTCGCCCCCAGATTTGCACGTGTGGATAAGAGCATCTTGATTTCTGTGTTGGGCTGAGCGGGTAGAGCAGGGCAAGGGGGCTATTTTGGACGTGCCGCTTTCCAAATACAGTGCTGTTGGTCTGGCAGTGCTTCTGGCGTTGCAATTTGTGTCAGATGTCAATGAATTCCTTGGAATCTGTTGAGTTAACTTGTGCAGATTTCACTCTGGAGCTGAATTCTTCCCGGACGCTTCTGTGCATAGCCATGGCCTTTGCTTCTTTCTTTCCTCCTCTCTTTGTTGTGTTTGGCACTGTGCAAGCCGTGAATCACCAGGAAGCAGCTGAAAGTGCTCTGGAGTTGTGGGGGACAAACTCCCCAGAAACAATGTGCAGCTTCAAAACCCCAAAGTTTGGAAAGATGAGAGGTGCGCAGCGCTCTGCCTGGTGCAGGACACGATGTGCTCTGCAAGGCGCTTTCCACGAAGACCTCAGGTCTGTGCTGAAACTGCATCCAAAGCAGCCCAGTGCCCTGTGCTTGTTGTACCCGGAGGTATCGGTGCCAGGGGTTGCTGCTGTGTTTGCAATGCCGTTGTGTCAGCAGGGTGACGTTCATGGCGTGCGATGCCCTCGGTCATTGAAGGCACCCTTGCAAATGTTCCTAGTGAGGGCCATGTTTCATTGACACCATAGGTTGTTTTCTGGAAAGAGAAACAGTGTGCTTGTGTACGTCAAGACTGTATTCATTTCCAAGTGACCACAGTGTACTTCACGTCTGCTGCCATTGCCCCCCAGCCGTCTTGTGGTTGAAGCCGGTGGGTGCTCAGCACCACAGCGTCCTTTGCTTACTCCCCCCCTCCCGGTGGGATGGGGGAGAGAACTGTGGGGGAAGAAAAAGAAGGTAGAACTCATGTGTTGAGAGAAATCTCTTTGCAAAGGTAGAGGAAAGGACAGAAGTAATGAATATCTATCTATCTATCTGACTGTCTATCTATCTACCTATCTATCTATCATTGAGTGTATCTAATGAGTGATGTAGAAGCAGTGGCTCACCACCTCCGAACCAATGGCCAAGCAGAAGAAGAGATTGAGATGAACTACCACCCCATCCAAAACCCATTCCACTTGATGTCATATGGTATGGAATATCCCTTTGGCCCATTGACGTCAGCTGTCCTCATTTGGTTTCCTCCCAGCTCCTTCTTGAGAGCTTTGCTGAGAACGGCCTTGGCTCTGTACAGGTCTGCTTCTCAGAAACTATAAACATCAGAGTGTTCTCACTGTTGTAGCATCATAGCAGACACTGAAGAAAAATCCTTCCCACCTGAGACTAAGACAGCCCCCCAGTGTCCGTGCAGCGAGCCGTGTGGGGCTGCAGGTCGTGCATTTCCCTGGCAGCATTGGCCAGGGCTGCTGGGGAGGTTTGCGTGCTCAGCTTGGGCATCGCGCTGCTGTGCCTGTCAACACAGCATGCTTCGTGCTCTCCAAGCAGCAGCACCAGCGTTTCATCAACAAGGTGCCGTAATATTTACTGGAACCAGATGCATTTGTGTCTCTGAGGCTGGGTTTACCCTACGAGCTCTTCTCGAAGGAGCTGTTATGATTCCCTTTGTCCGTGTGCGAGACGCGCTTATCCCACTTGTGTTCTGTGCTTTGGTATTACTCCTGGTGGACAGAAGGAGCTTGTGGATTCAGCAGCAGTAGATTCTGTTGGTTTCCTCTCTGCTGCTTCATCCCTGGAGCTCGCTGCTGCACAGAAGAGTCCAGGCGTGTTTATCCCAGGGCTGCTGTAAAGGGGAGCCCGGTTGGTATAGCAGTGAGCCGCAGCTAACGGGCTGTGCAGAGGAGGGCTTTGCAGAAGGAGCAGGAGTGCCTGCGTCCATCTGTATCCTCGGATACGTTCTGGCAGTGAGGCAGCAGCTGTGGCCACAGTGACTGAATGCAGACATGGCTTGGGGCTGCCACGTGGCGCTTCCTAGCCTGCTAGTATACCTGGCAAAGCACAGCCACCCTGCACCCAGGGCAAGCATTTGTCTTAGTGTCATGTTTCATGCTGTCTTGTGAAGCTCACGCGCAGGGGGCAGCTACCCCCAAAGAAAAGGAGGAGGAAATGAGGTCGTCATGGAAGCCAAAAGGCAAAAATGCGCTCGGGAAAGAAATTGGCAAAGCAGTCTGGTAGTAGTGCTGTGTTTCTCTTCCTTTATTTCCATCCAGGTGGATTTGCCATAGGCCCAGCAAGAGGCTCAACAGGACCAAGCGCTGGGTCCTGCACTTTGGTCCCGCCAACCCCATGCCAGCTTCTCCAGGATTTGGCTGGGATGGAATTCCAACCACGCACTGATTTCTCGAACGCTGGGGTGCCTTTTTGGAATCCTGTGGTCTTGTGACGTGGTCTTGCCTCCCCACCTTGTCCGTCCATGGTGGAGCAGCCGGGTGGCCCTTAGTGATGTCATAAGCGGCTAGAATGAGGGGAGGAGCAGCGCGTGCTGCTTCCCTTCATTGGAGCGCTTGAGCTCGGCGTGAGTACGTGTCTTGTTGCACTTGTGCATCGACTGAGTTTGTTCGTCTTCATCCCATCTTGCGCAGCGCCTTGTAGGTAAGCTGAGACGGTGCGGGATAGACGAGTGGGCAGCGAGGGCTTGAGAAGTGCTGCCTGGCAGAGCTCCTAGGATCATATTGCTTAGTCTTGACCGTCATACGCCATTTTCCCCCAGGCCATCCAGTCCAAAGCCATCCATCAAGGTGGCATTTGTGCCACGGTTCTTCCCTGGTTCTTCCCTTTGCTCAATTGTGCAAGCTCACTGACCTGCTCTTTCTCCCTCCCCTGCCCACCCTCTGCCTGCTCCCTTGGTGCAGCTTTTGCTCGCGGAAGATCAGAGCAAAGTGACAAGGAACGGCTGCGGGTTCGAGGATCTTCTTCTCCCTTGTTCTGATCTCTTGCCAGGTACGTGCCATGTTTTGTATTGCCACATGGTTCAGCAGCCCGTGTTTAGTCACACCGTGTGTAGTAACACAGCCTCGTCCAGCTGAAATGCAGCTCTGGTCACGTGTGGGTTTTTTCCACTTCCTCTCCAGCTCAACCCTCAGCAGGATGCTGCCTGTAGTGCTGGGAGCAGCTAGTGTGAAGGAAGGCAATCCGTTAGGCAAAGAGCCCTAGCCGCAGTTTGTGCAGAGCTGCACAACATGAGCCAGGGGCACAAGCGTGCATGCTTTGGCTGTGTGAGTGTGCCTGACAGCTGTAGGGAGCACAGCGGGCATGCAGGCAGAGGAAATGCGTGGGCAAGTCTGCGGCCGGCGCTGGTGGTGAGGCTGCTGCTGGGAGCCGGGGGCTGGGGAGCAGCTCCAGCCCCAGCAGTGACACCTCTCCCTGGCCTGCTACTGTGCTCTCAGCGTGCTGCGGGCAAATGCATCTGCTGCTTTGTGCCAGAGTCCCCATCTGCTAGCAGAGGGACAGCGACTTGGTCCAATGCTGCGTATTGCAATGGCTGTCCCGTTTGAATAGACTGCACAGTGGTTGTTTCTAGAACACCTGCCTCCGCCAGTGGGCAACTGAGAGTAGTTCTGAAGAAGACTCTCAATCCAGTGCTGTGTGAGCACAGGAAATGTGATTCTTTTCTGTTGCAGCTTGTCGCGCCTGCTGTGATGGGCATCGCGAGCAGCGAGATCAGCCGTGGGCCTGACCGGGCGTTGACGGAGGTACAGTGTGAAGCTCTGCTTGGTCTCTGTTCCCTGACTTGAGCCAGCAGAATGAGCCACCGGTGTGCTCTCCTGCTTTTCAAGAGAGAGAGCATCCTTCCGGCTCTCTCGGTGTCCCTGAAGAGCTGCCTTAAAAGCTTCATTTCCTTGCTAGTGGCATCGAGATGGCACCCTGAAATCCTCCTTGTTTGTCCTCAGCTCCTCACCATGGCCTGTGCTCTCTGTTTCAGCCTGAGAACCAGGGGAAGCCCTTGCTGGTCCGTGAGGAGTCATCTCTTAATATTCCAGCTATTGCTGCTGGCCATGTTATTAAGAGATACGTTGCCCAGGCAGCGGATGAGCTCTCCTTGGAGGTAAGCAGATAAAGAAGGCGTTCCTTGTTGTCACGGACAGAAGAGTATAACGTGTGAATGCATCAGGAATATTCTCAGACACCTTCAGAATGCCTTGTGAGGCGAAGCCCAGAAGATGCAGGTCCAGATAGGACTTGCACTGGGTTGGATGCAGGGAGGAGTTCAGCCATGTCTAAAAGATGGTTTCATATGGCATGCTTGCACTGTATTCTGTCTGGTGTGTAAGGCAGTGACTCTTGTACCTCCACGTTCAGCTTTCCCACGGGAAATGCCTGAAGAGCTGCCCCGGTGCAATTGCTCTCAATCTGTGCGCTCTTTGGCAGTGCAGAAGAAGGGTGCCATTTCAGCTGTGCTTTCCTCCCAGCTGTGCTGACGCTGGGATTGATGTTGCAATGTCTTGCAGGTGGGAGACCTGGTGTGCATTACTGCTATGCCAGCAAAGGAGCTGAGCCCCTGGTGGAGAGGCAAGCGTGGCTTTCAGGTAGGCACAAGCTTCAGACTCCTGGGCGCAATTGCAGTCAAGTGAGGAACATCAGCTTAGAGCTGCTCGGCCTGCACAGGGTGGCTTCTGGACGTCAACAGCTTCCCTGTGTCGCTGTCAGCGGACTTTCCCTTTGGCTCTGGGCTTGGGTGGGAAACTGTCTCCTCATTTGACTTAGAAGCAAGTGCCTCTCGTGCTCCATACGCAGTCAGAAGTTGACCATCTCTGTCCTTTCTACAAGCACGGGGGACAGCCATCTTATGCTCCGTCAATTGCTTTTGTAGGTCTTCTGGCTGCAAATGTTGAATGAGGGTTACTTTTCTGCAGGCCATTCTTTCTTGGTTGAACAGTTGAGGCCTGAGAAATGCTGCATTCAGTATTCCATCCCTCTTTTTGTTCTTGTTCCAGGTTGGGTTTTTCCCCAGTGAGTGCGTGGAGCTCATTAGTGGAAAACTTCCCGAGGCCCTCATCAATTCAGCGCCAAAGCCAGGTACGGATGTTACATGTGGTGGCGCGGGGAAGTCAAATGGAGTCTTCTTCTGGGTGTGTTCTGTGTTGAATACCTCCTTTATCCATCCCACGTTCTCCTCTGTGTTGATGATCCTTCCTGCATCCCACGGGGCGTAGGGCTGCTGTTTTGTAGGCAGTGAGAATGAGGGCTTGGGCAAATGCTCGAATCCTTGTAGAATGCAGTGTTGGCAATGTTCTTGCCGCTTTTATGTGCTCTGTAGCATGTGTTTCCGCTCAGCCTGGTCGCACTGAGCGCAACCTGAAATGAACTGGTTTCTTCCTTTTGTTGTGCAGTGCCAAAGAAGCGTGGCAAGCTCCTCAGCTTCCTTCGTTCCTTCATGAAGGCCCGCCCAGAGGAACCGAAGCAGCAGGAGCTGGAGCTGGAGAAGGAGAAGGAAGGGGTGTTTGGCTGTGACCTGGGAGAGCATCTTCTCCACTCTGGCCGTGATGGTAAGGAACAGCCCGTTCCTGAGAGCTTCCTCCCTCTGTTGGGCATGTAAAGATGAAAGAAAGGGAGATCATGTCTAGCAAGGGGCAGGTTGATAGCGGTGGAGAAACGTGAAATGGGAGTTGATGGCTGAAAGGGAAGCTGAGGCTAATGCTCATAGGAGGCCGGCACACTTGTATTTGCTTAAAGCCAAAGGTGTAAGCCAATCCCACGCTAGCCTGAAAACCAAGGAAGCCTTTTGGCCCAAGAGAGTGTAGTGCGTCAGTTTCCCAGCTCTTCTGGACATGAGGTCTCATGCCTCCATTCCGGTGGGAGCTGTGATGGGACTTGTGGCAGTGTCTCTGGCTTCCCCAGAATTACTTTCTGCAGGCTGCTTGGCAGGTCCTGGCATTTCTTGAAAGCCAAGAACACGTCCGTGTCCAGTTTTGTCCCCGGCTCCTGCCTGTCTGCGCCGTCTGCGACAGCCTTTTTTCTCCTGTGAGGAGGAGGCAAGCAGTAGCCTGGCTGGGCTTAGTGGATGGGATGTGACAGGGGCAGCGGCTGAAGCAGGACTTGAATCAGGAGCTCAGCTAAGCGCTGGCCCTTGTTCTGTAGTCCCCCAGGTCGTGCAGAGCTGCGCTGAGTTCATTGAGCAGCACGGCGTGGTGCAGGGGATCTACCGCCTGTCCGGCGTGGCGTCCAAGATCCAGAAGCTGCGGTAAGAGTGCTTCTGGACTGTATGTTGTCTTGCTTTGGAGTTGTTTTCCTCTTTCTCCAAGCCCTCTGTTTTTGTGTCCTTCTCTCCAGCCATGACTTTGAGTCGGAGCAGATTCCAGAGCTCACCGTCCGGGACATTCACAGCGTGAGCTCCCTGTGCAAGATGTACTTCAGGGAGCTCCCGAGCCCTCTGCTGCCCGAGCAGCTGCATGGCAAGTTCTCGGTAAGCACAAGGCAATGGCCTTCATGTCCCTCTTCGTGGCCTTTCCCATCCACACACACGCCTGCGCACCTTTTTTTGGTCTTTCT
Source organism: Gallus gallus (assembly GCF_016699485.2). NCBI lineage: Eukaryota > Metazoa > Chordata > Aves > Galliformes > Phasianidae > Gallus > Gallus gallus. The sequence continues at coordinate 82,412,163 of NC_052572.1, read as the reverse complement.
TCTGTTGAAGTTGGGGTTTTGATGGACATCCAGTGGGTGTCTCTGTACAACAAGCAGCTCGTGCTTCCTGCACACCGGGTGCACCGTAACACCTGGTGTGTGCATCCTGCCATTGGAAATGTGGGAGATGGGAGCAGCAGTGCCCTCTGCAGCTCTGAGGCCCTTTTTCTGTTAGCCCCATACGCTTGACTCACATGATGTGTGTCTCAATCCCTTTCTGCTTTCTTCCAGGACGCTGTTTGTGTTGGTACAGATGAGGAGCGGTTGGTCAGAATGCAGGAGGTCATCCAGCTGCTGCCCGCGCCTCACTACAGGTCAGAAAACTGCTGCCCTCAGTCTGGGGAGCTCAGCCCTGCTGCATTTCAGAGGGCGATGACGCGATGGCAGGCTTTGTCTCACACTGGCAACGTGATGCCTGTGTGTGTTGAAGGGGTGGATGTCTGCGTGGGGTGAATGGATTGGGTCAGCTCCTGGGCACGGGGGCATGGCTTGTGCAGCTGATGGCTGCGGCTGTGCTGTGCTGGGGCTTGGTGCTGCAGCGTGGCACTTGGGAAAGCTTGATCTACTTGCCATTCCGTAGCAAGAACAAGCAGTGGCATGAAGTGAGGTTTGTTTGGTGAATGTGAGCCCGGTGTGCTCAGTGGTGCTGAAGGTTTGGCTCTTGCTTTCCAGGACGCTGGAGTACCTGATAAGACACTTGGCTTGTCTCGCTGGGAGCTGCTCCATTACTAACATGCACGCTAAGAACTTAGCAATTGTATGGGCTCCCAACCTCTTCAGGTAAACTTCTTTTTCCGCCTCAGCACAAGGCTTAGATCTGTTCTCCCACGGGCACACTTTGGAGAGGAGGACAATTTGTGCTCTCTTGGTTTTGTCAGATGGGGCTGGTGTGTCCTTGATCACCCGGGAGAATGTCTTCAGTGGCATCAGTGCTTGCCCACTGCGGAAGTCTCCAGAGCCCAACTGGACAGCCTTTGACTGCCAGAATGCCCAAACGTGGGGAAACGATCTCGGGTCAATGACTTCTCCGATCTGCCTTTTCTACAGATCCCAGCAGAACGAGGCTGCCTGTGCCAGCGGAAGAGCTGCCTGCGTGGAACTGCAGAGGCAGTCGGATGTGGTGGAATTCCTCATCACCCACACCGACGTCCTCTTCTGCTCCAGCTCCACGTCAGGCGTCGGAGATGGAGCAGGTGAGCGTCTTCCTGCATGAGCTTTGTCTTGATGAGACACCTTGATCAAATGCAGGCCTTCTCCAGGATTGTTGAGCTACGCTTTTGCTATCGAGGGGCTATCGATGTGCGGCACCTCCCCCAGAACTGTGATGGCTTTGCCGCTGCTTTCTGATCCTCCCTCTTAGCTGTGGTCTTCCCTTCCAGGGTGCAGTTCTCCATCAGGGCCCAAGTCTGTGCAGGTGTCTTCTCCTGCCACCAAGCTGCTCGCTCTGGAGGAGGCACAGGCACAGAGGGGAGGCCACAGCAGCTCTCCCGCTGTGACACACATCCAGGACATGGACGTGGAAGAAGGCCCCGCAGCTGCGCGGGGGAAATTCCACACAATCATTGACTTTCCGTCTGGAAGGTAAAGAGGACTTTCTTTTCCAGCAGCTTCCTATCAGACTTGGTTGTTTGGGCTTTTGTGGGTTTTTCTCCACTATTGCAAGAGCAAAAACTTGCAGAAAGTACGTGACGCCAATGGTGCGTGTGGTGGTGTACTGAATTTCCCCTCCCTTTGGACTCTGAGGTTCAACTAACAGGCATGCTCTGCATCTGGGTTGACATGGCTGAGGGGAATGTAGCCAGCAAGACTCCAGGGCTGAGCTCTAGGAATGGAACTATCCTCAACCGTGTGAATCAGAGCGAGCTTCAAAGTTGTGTTTCAGCAGGAACCAGGCAGCGCTAGGAACAAGCAAGTGTTGGCAAGAGCTCAGGGCAGCTCTTCCCTCACCCTGCACCATGCACGACTCACACCGCTCCCTCTTTTCTCCCTCCAGACCAAGTCCACCCAGCAGGGTGAAGGAATCCCCAGCATGCAGTTGGTGTTCCTGTTTCAAGCCCAGAAAACCATCTTCTGTGGCCAAACGCCAACTGCAGCGCGATGCCAGGGAGCCCTCAGAAACAGAGGTGGTGGTCCTGGCAGGTAAGGGTGCACATCCAGCTGTCAAAACCCTGCTTGTCAGCGCCATCCAATTCATGCTTGGAGCCCACACAAAAGAGAAAGACAAACAACAAAAGCGCAACAGTTCCTTTCGAGACAGTGCTCCTTCTGTTGCTATTGTCCTGTTGGCTTTGTCCTGCTGCCACTGCAATAGCAAATCTCAAGAACCACTCTCATCATTCAGCTTGTGCAAGTTTGCCACTAACTGTTTGCCTGTGTATCTACTCCTTCCTAGGTGAACCGAGCCCTCGTCCACGCAGAAGAGCCAGAGTGTATAGCGATGGTTCACTGTGTGCCTATATGAATGCAGAGCTGCTAGGAAGCACAAATCGCTGCAGCTCGGATGACAGCCTTCCATACAACATCAGTGAGGGAATGAAGGTCTTGATCCAGGTGGAAGCCCTCATCTCTCCCGGCTGTGCAGAAGACGCTGACCTGAGCCTGCCAGAAACAACAGTCACCGAGCTGGACTGTGACGGGGCACCATTGCAGTGCAGCCCAGCCCAAGCACAGCCCGAGTGCCCCGACAGCAGCAGCTCCATGCAGGAGCAGGTCAGCGTCAGCCAGGAGGAGCCGAGCCTGGTGGAGGGGGACGTAAAGAGGATGAGTCCCATGTGTCCACCAGACCTCTCACCAAAAGGCCCTCCTGGCTGTGAATGAATAAAAGCACGCAGGTGCTGGATCAACGCCTTGACTGCCTTCTGAGTCTTCATTCCCAGGGATTGGGATGGATGCAAGCAACAGCAAGGCAGCTCATGTTGCAAGGCTATGGCTGTGGGCTGTGCGTGCAGCAGAGCTGCGGGTTTGTTCCCATTTTGTCTGGCTGTGGGATGCCTGCAGCGAGAGCTGTGCTCCCGTAGTGTATGGTAGCAAAGAATCTCCAGCATCTGGGATGCTGCTGATGATCATGCCCAGCTTCCTTGCTATGGCTGTGGCTTTGTGATGCTTTTGAGTGAGGGATGCCTCGGCTGGTCTCCGCCAGCTCTCTCGTCTCTCCCGCCGTGTCCATTCCTGGCTCCCAGCTACGAGCTGGCCCTGCAGAGCATCTGCAGCCCTGTCAGCATCAGCATCCAGCAGCGGCAGGAGGAGCTCCCCCTGACCAATGCCAGGCAGTACTGCTCGGTCTGCAGGTTAGCTGCCATTTACCTCTGGGTGGCTCTTGCAGAAGACTGAAACAGCAGAGCGTTTTCCTCATCTGCAGCACACAAATGCTACAAAAGCAGAAACAACCCAGGAAGCTGTGGGTTTTCGAGTCTGCATGGACATCCACTGTCTGTGTTGATGGTGCTCTGCCATCCTTTTTGTCCTTCTCCTTGCTTGTCCATATGCTGCTGAGGATTGGAAAGCTGCATGTCCCATAATTCCCCAGAACCCAACTTAGGTGACTGGTTACCTGAACAGGTAAGGACCGTGTAAATATACAAATCTTTCCAATTGCACAGCACGGCAGTGCTGCCAGACTTTGTTATGGCTCTTTAGGGCACCTTGCAGGCTGTGTGACATTTTCCTCTCACCTTTCCCTTTCTTTCCCTGAGGTTTTGCCTTGCTTTGCCCTTTTATTCCTGCTACCTTCCTCTGTGTTGCTCAGGTGTTGCAGTTCCTTTGTGAATATCAAATCCTGAAGCACTGCTGCTCCGCAAGAGAGCCGTCCTGTCAGGTTGCATTGCTTCACTTGTGAAGGCCCAGGGCCTTTTTCTGGGGCCCTCAAGCATAGAAGCGAATGGCAGCGGGAGGCCTGAGTGGCTGGGATGTAGCCTAAATTTTAATCTTGACTGCGATGGTGACCTAAAGGCCTGCAAGTGAAGAAGGATCCTGGGATGGAACAAAGTACCCTGACAGTTTTGAGACAGCTTGTAGTTGTGGCTGTAGCCACAGGTGTTTTGTTTCGTAGAGGGAGCTCATGTGGGTTGTAAGTCTTGTTCTTGCGAAGACTTGTTCTGCAACAGGTGTTCCACTTGGGCTCCGTAGCACGTGCTGGCCATGCGGGTACAGCATGCAATGGAACAAACCCTGCAGACCCTGGGGAGAGGCAAAGCAGGAGAGTGGCTGCCCCACGGTGGGGATGAAAGGCAGAGTGCCCTTTGAAGCAGGGGATGCCCTGCTGGCTCTGCCGATCGCATCCACTGCTGGCACGTTCCTTCTTCCTCCTTTCTGGCAGTTTGCTGTCGAGCAGATTGAGGTGGAAGTCAAAGACTCAAATCCAATGTTGCGAAGCCACTGCGGATGCCAAATCCCTACACGGGAGACCTGGCCGTGTGCAGGAGTTACTGCAGGATGAGGAGCTGCTATTGGTCTTCAAGCAGGTAGGAGTTTGTTATCCACACATAATACTGTATGTATTTGTTGTTGTTGTTGTTTTAAAATCAGTGCCAGTATGCAGTCTGATCCGATGTGTTTCAACAGTGTGGTGTAAGGATTGTCAGCTGAGAACAGCAGCAGAACATGGGGCTGTTGCAGGGGGAAGGCGTGGGGAAGGAAGCGGGGAAAGGAAAGGGAAAGCCTGGAAAAGGAATGGGGAAGGCACGGGTTGAAGGAAGGGGGCAAGACACAGGGGAATGAAGGGGAAAGGACAGAATACCTGTAGAGCAGCCTAAAAAGCAGTAACAAGCTCTGGGAGGACCGCGGAGTGCCAGATTCTGTGCTGGGTGTTTATCTGTGTGTGTACGTTGTCACTGTTTGTGCCTGGCTGCACTGCTCCAGCCCAGAGCCCGCTGCCTGCAGCTGCATCTTTGCTTCCTTCCCTCCTGCCCGGAGCCCCACGGGTGCTCCCACAACTCCCTTCCCACCCCCAAAATGCCAGAGAAGACACCTGGCAGTGGGATGGAGGAATCCCAGCAGCCCGTTTTCCTTCTGCCTGCAGCTCTCTCCTCCTCTGCCACACAGGGCTCCAGACTGTCCAATGGGAAAGACGTGGGGGAAAGGGAGTGCTGGCAGCAGCGACTGCTGCGGCTGACTGGGGAGGGTCTGCATCCCACGTGCCCTCCTGTGCTCTCTCTCCAGCTGCAGGAGGGCCAGAGAAGGGCAGATGAAAAGCTGCAGCTGAGCCTGATGGACCTGCACAGCTCTCGGGCTGTCTTCCAGAGGTAGCTGTGATTTACATTAGGTAGCTGTGAAATACATGAAAGCACGAAGAAGACAGAGGCTGAGTGAACACCAATATGGCGCTCTGCTTTCTGCCAACGTGCTTTAATTTTGTTGTCGTTAAATGTACTGGGCAGTTACATTTTGGCATGTGAATATTTCAGAACAGTGCAACAGATGCTGGCAAAAAGTAATTTTTTAATTTTTTATTATTATTATTATTATTATTTTCTTTTTGTAAAGCTCTTAGCCCGGCTTTCCTGAGTTTGGAGGAGTTTCCCTCTGTTTTCTTCGTCTTCACCCCCACCGCCCCCCACTTCTCATTCCGTGTTCTTCCCCCGTCATCGCGACAGAGCACTGACCGCCAGCGATTGCGCCGCGGGCCGCATCGATCCCGTCCAAGTTCTTTCCGCGGTCTCTGCCGCCACCTCGTGGCCAATGCGCGGAACTGCCGCTGTCCGCTGCTCAGTCCTGCAGGCGGCACAACGCGTGCGCGTAGGAATGCGGAAGTGGCTTCGTAACCGCTCTGTGCAGCTCATCCGCCGCTCTCTATTGTGATTGGTCCTCCAGCTCGTAGCGAGCATGCGCCCGACGACTCCAAATCGGCAACTGTTGCTCCTAAGCGCTCCTGCCGGTTCTCGGACCGCCGGCTCAGCGATCTCCTCCTTCTAAAGCAGGCTGCCCCTCATCTATTTCCACTAGATGTTTGATGCCCGAGCCCATCCCGGGAGCGGACCGGTTCGGCTCACAGCTGCCCCCGAGCGCCCGGCGCCATCCAAATTGCTCTCCGCCGCGGCGGACCAGCAGACGTCCCCTTCCCCCCCCAGCCCCGCGCCGTCCCCCGGCCGTTTCAAAGCGCTCTCAGCAGCAGCGGAACCCGAGCGGCTCGGAGATCGGCGGTCGCGGTACGGGCGTGAAGCGGCCCCGGCACCGCAGCATCCCAGGACCCGCCGGGCTCGGCACCGCGCTGCGCATGCAGCACCGCGCACACAGCCCCGCGGCGCACGCGCACTGCCGCTCGGAGGACTGAGCGTGACGGAGATCGGCGGATGCGCCGCGCAGAGCGACGGCGACGTCCGCGCAGCGCTTCGGCGCGCGTCCCGCTGCCTGCGGCACCGAACGTACGCGGCCGCCATTCCGCCGATCGGCCACGCGGGGCGCCAGAGACCGCGGAAACACGTACCATCGTGCAGCTGAAACACAAACATCTGCCGTTCACTTGTGTGAACCTCTGTGTATGCAACGAGTCATGTCAGTACTGAAGCGAAGGCAAGATGAGCTGGAAACGGAATCTACTTCTATGCAGCACCTGACAAGTTAGTATGAAGTTACCAGTTACTTTCTTACTGAAATCTCATTCTTTAAGTAGAAACACAGAGTTAATTCTTGGATTATATTTTATTTTCATGTGTAATGTTTTCTCCCTCCCTGCTGTCAGTGGGCATACTGTACTAGATGTCCTAGTTGAAATCCTTACCGAAGTAGGACGCGTAGTATCACTTCTCCGTGGTAGAATAGTGAATATAGCATGACCAAATGCTCGGTCAGTTTTGAATTCCTGATCTCAGTGGCTGTCTATCAGTACTTGAAAAGAGAAACTGAGTCAGTTTTCCAGTAGATATTAGGTTGTTTGGGACGCAGGCACTGTAGAACAGGAGGACAAAGAAGGATTGACTGATAACTGGCAACAGCTTGAGAAGAGTGAGCTCGGGGATGTAGCCCTTTCTGGTTCTAACTGGTGTGCAGGTTGCATACTTACTTCTGCTTCCTCACTGTGTTTCCTTAGGCTATTGCTCTCACCGGGTGTTCTTAGTATATCACTGAGCTTTCTTTTACATATGTACATGGTGAATAACTCACCTGAGTTCATTACAGAATGCAGGACTTGCAGGCGGCAGCTGAGAGAGCGTTCACAAACAGCTGGTCACCACGAAGGCATGCCGAGTGATGAAGAACTGGCTCTGACAGAGGTGACTGAATTCCAGAAGAGCAAAGGTTGGTCAGGATATGAGAGCAAAATTCCTCCCGTATTGAGAAGGATTTTCAAGGGAGAGTGAAGAAATACTCCTTTTGAATGAGTTTATTTTCTACAGCATAGAATTGATGCTTTCAAACAATTCTGACCAATGCCTCAGGAAGAATAGGTAAGACTGTAGGCTTCTTTAGTTTAATCAGTTTTTTGTCCAAAGTTGGAATGTATCTGAAATTGAGATTTGAACTGCCTTAGTGAGCAGGTCACGAGGAGCTGGGAGAGGCACGGTGCGTATTTGCTGAATAACAGAAGAAGGATTTTCCTGTCTGAGCTTTTAAGAGACATACAAAATATGAAATGTAATGGGTATTTAAATCTGTGCAGTTGTTCAAAACCACAGAAGTCTTTTTGTGGTCTTCTGTATCTCTTTTTTTCCTGAAAAAGTACTTTGCCAGAGTGCAGGACGGGGCATGCTGCTTGCAGGGAAGACTTCTGTACAGGAGCTTTGCCGTGGGTTATAGAGGCATTCCAGAGCTTGAGATAAGAGCTTTAACTAGAAGGAGGACATCTTTTCCTCTTGTCAGGTTGCTTGTATATGAATCACTTGCATCTTTATTAATGTGGAGCTGTTTGCTGACATTTTGACAACCCTACCCTCTGAAATCTAGCTGTACATTCAGTTTTAGCTTGCTGCTTTGGTCCATTCCGTGATTAGAATCCACGTAAAACTTTTAAATGAGAATCTTTTGGTATCATTAGATATATTTTTGCATGGAGCTTTTTCTCTCAATCCTGACAGCTGAACAACGAATGGGAACGATCTTTCAGCAGAATTCTACAGACCTGAAAGAGATGCCCTGGTTCAGAGCTGTAGAAGGATTCAGCGATGCCAAAAAGTCGTCTGAATCAAAAAGAGATGATGATCCTGATGAAGAAGTTTTGCCTAGAGTGATTGAAAAACCTATCCTGCCAAAAATTACAGGTATATTAAGGTTGTCTTGGGAACGTTCACTGCAGCTAGGTAATCAAACCTTAAATAAGTGGTAATGTAAAATTATGTTGATAGTTACAATTACATGTTAAGGTTCCTGCAAATGAAAGGTTTAGCTGTTTGAATGTTTACTTCCTTGAAACTAGAGCAGATAGCCACTTGGATATCATGAATGAAATTATTCCTATTTTTCAGCATTTGCCAAGAATGTGTGGGATCCTTTATCGACTTCACAGACTGAGAACCTTACACAGCTTTGCGATAACGTGTTTGAAAAACAAGTCCTGTCCAGAAGGGAATACAGTCAGGCAAAACAGGTAAAGGCTGTTGTGGTAATGGGAAGGAAGTTCTTGATACGGTGTATGCACTTCACTGTAAATATTCACTGTAACATACACTTAGCCCAGTTCTGGTTTTATTCTCATGCAAATCTGGGAGTTTATCCAGCATAAGTAGGTGAAACTAAGTTGATGTTTAGGCCCTTAGCATGAAAAGAAATAATAACAAACGTTTATGCAGACGCCACACTTGACTTCAGGAAGAAGCTTTAGAGAAGATTCTGTTTGTATAGTAGCTGTGGAGTTTTGTTGTGTTTTTTTAATAGAACCTCATAGCTGGAAAATACATTAATCTCGTTATCCAAGAGGATTTTATTAAAAAAAAAAAAAAAAGAAAGAAAGATGGTTTAAGCTGAGACTTGCTCACAGGTCTTTAATGCAGCCGTGATCTTAGTGTCTATTATATACAGTGGCACCTGCATTCAGCTGAATTACCATTTTGCTTTTCCACATGAACAAATGTGCCTTCTACTGTTTCACTGTAGGAATAGTTACCAAACATTGATGTTATGAACTCATTCCGACAAGAGCAACTACGCAGTCAACTTAGTGCTTTTTTGCTCCTGTAACTAAAAGCTTTCATAAATGGAAAGTTCTTAGTTTATGGGGTACAGCCCAGAGTCTGGTTTTGTGATCTTAACTTGGAGTATCTGAGGGCTTGTGTTATTTGTGGTGGTCTGCTCCCCCTTCTACTCCTGACTCCTCCTTTCTTTCCTGAAATAGTTGATATTGCTGATGCTTACTGCTGGACGCTATTAGAGAGAGGATAACTGGTAAGAGTCTGGTAGATGTGGGGTTAAGACACAGCTGGGAGAAGAGTGTTGCAAGCCTGATGCAGCATGTTTGTCTGGTTACAGGCAGTGCTGTTCTGCTGAGAATCCATTAAACACATACTCGAGTGTTTTCCAACTGCTAATTCCATTGGGTATTGCAAGGAGTTTCAGTTAACAGCTGTTTCCTCATATGAAAGAACTCCATAATTGTAATTCATCAGCGTTTAAGAGATGAATTGTCTGTTTGTACTTACTTTCAGGTCAAACAAAATCCTTATTTCCTCTTCCTCTTTTTCTGACCAGCACTGTGGAAGACAAATCATCGCCATGTTCAAAATTCCAAGGCAGACGGTTTTGGTCAGCTGTTGAGGTAAAGAAAAAAACACCGATCTTGTCTGTGAAATCATTTTAGTTAAAAGTAGACTGTCGTCTTGGAGGAAATGTATCTTCAGTCGAATCTGATTCCTGAGAACTTAATGCATTTAATAGGAAGGTTAGCTGTTTTCGTCAGTGAGCTATTTATGCTCACCCACCTCTGATACGTAGTCAAGAGACTTTAATTTCATCATCTGTTCCTGCTAACCTTCCATGAGATCAGTCATTGGCACTCTGTGGATAGGTCTGTTTCCTCAGTATGTGCATACAGTGCCCATGCTGCTCTTGTAGAATACAATCCCTGCATGTGCGTATAAGCGTATTAGTATAGCTTTATTCAGTCTAAAGTGCTGAGTTAGGAATGTCTGAATGCCTGTGATTCAATTCCCTCTTAGATCCGTTTCCTCTATGAGTGTATTTGGATTCGTACTAAAGATGAGGTTTAGGATGCAGGAAAACACATTAACGTCCCATTTCCCCTGCTGTGTGTGCTAACAAGGCCATGGTGACAGCTCTGCAGAGGCTTCCTGCTGCCATGTTGCACATTCCTGTAGAAAAATCAGGGAATTTGGGAATGTTGAGGACTTGCCATATTCACTCCTGGGGCAAGCTGTTGTGTAAGGGTTTGTCATGGACAGATGCAGAGAAGACAAGAGGGAGCTTAGGGCTGATACTGGCAGACACGAAACAGACATAAGATTCTGGTATCACCTTCTGAGACTGTGTATTGCCTGACTTAAATGTCCTGTCAAATACATGCAAGTTTCTAAAAGCTGACACCAGGTGGTCTTCCACTGCAGATTGAAGTTTTCTCCTTTCAGTTTGTTTTCCATCCTCACTGTCAGGGTTCTCTTTAGAAGTGGTGATGTGCAGACATGTTGAAAATGTGCTTGTGTTGGGTATCTTCTGATAGTTTGTCACTCTTTTTCTGGAGTGAAGTCATGAATTTCGTTTACCCCAGAGTAAGTAGTACTGCAGGGTCATGCATTAAACTCTTTGGATCTGTTCAGCAGCTTATTAGTGTGACTTATCTGTGTTTGAGACTGCCGTTGTGCAGCCCCTACTGGTGCTGTCTTTCAAAGCAGGTGATCATCTGCAGGCTGCCTATCGGGAATGTCCTCTAAACATGCCCAGAAATTGTATGGGAGAGTACTCACAAAGGGCTGGGCGAGAAGAGGACAGGAACTATTTTAATGAGGAAGTACAGTTGATGAGGTTTTGATGTTTGTGCCATCATACAGTCTAACTTTCCTAGCAGCTCATGCAGTCAAAAGGAAGTGTCCTGCCAAACACTCCAGAGAAGTATGCAGTAGTCGTGGGCTTTGCGACTGCTTTCTGACTGGTGACTGCTAAGATCACGTACTGTGTCTGTGTGGGTGAACTACCTTGAGGTTAACAGTTACCTTGACATTAACCATTCTGTGTTGAGGGGGAGACCAGCGATGTTCTTACGCTGGGCTTAAGTCTTTTTAAATAGTCATTTCTACAGTGATGACAGGTAACTGAAGACAACTCTTGCTAACGAATAATACTGAGGTCAAGTACAAAAGAATCTTTTGCTGCTATGGACAAGGCTATCAACCTTACCTGTGTTATGAGGCTGGTGGCGTTTAATCCTATGTAGCGTATGTTAGCAAATTGTTAACCAATTGGAAGGGTGACATGCTCTTTATTTCCTTGGGAGGTGATGTGTGTATGTATGAGGGTACAGCTCATAGGCACATGTAAAATTAATCTACTTCAAAATACTATTTATGATCTGTAGTTTTTTAGTGACTAATTGGCAGTCAGCTTGGAGAGAATAAATCCTGTTTTTTGAGTACTGAGATTGGATGGACATGGTATCTTTTAAGTTTAAAAAGGAGGTTCTAATGCACCCTCAGCCATCAGATATGCATGTTCTGTTCCTTCATTACTGCAGCTGATCCAGTGTTCTCCTTTGGGATGGGACTTACAGGAAGACACAGTCTGTGGTTTGGGACTGAGCAAGCTGCTGAATCGTTACCTTCTTCTGAACCTCTTCAACACACCACCTGGGCCAGAAAACACAGAGAAGTGTAAAGGAGGTGAAAGGTCTTATTTCCATGGGGACAGATGTAGTCTGAAGTGTAATTATTTAACATTTGAAGTTGTTTTTTTTGTTTGTTTCTTTGTTTTTAATGACCTTGAAGTGTATAAAAGAATTTCAAAGCAAGCATTGGTTCCTAGGCTTTAGGAGTAACTGCTTAAAATGATGTTTTGTTTTTTGAAGAGTAAACACTGCAATAATAACTGAACTAGCCAAAAGGAGAAGTCCTGTCAGAAGTGGTGTGGACTTAGTGTTACTGAAAGCCTTTTTTTTTTCTTTCTATTTTTTCTTTCAGAATACTCTCTGGGTGAACAGGTGATTTGCATGCTTCCCAGAAAGGTGGTTCCAAAATCATGGAAGTGGGTCAACTCTCCCGAGTCAGTGGAACTCTGCCAGCATTTGTTTCAGTGAGGCACGTATGCTTCACAGGAATAACCACAGGTAACAAACAACAATGTTCTTTGGTGATGTCAGCACGGTTTCCTCATATTCTTATGTTATATTTCTTTAGGGACGTGGTTCAACGGCATGGTGGTGATGGTTGACA